>NC_092228.1:23189914-23207174 GCF_036320965.1 Panulirus ornatus
GGCCTTACCAGATTTATCCGACATGGGCCCTTTCATCTGTTCCTTTCTTTTTGAAAAAAAAAAATACGAGAGGGAAAGATTTCCAAGCCACCCGCTTCCTCCCCTTTTAAGTCGCCTTTCTACAACACGCAAGGAATATATATATTATATTTATATATTATATATTATATATAATATATCCTAATATATATATATATATACTACTATATATAAATATTTATATTATTATTATAGTATATATATATATATTTATATATATATATATATATATTATATATATATATATATAGCAGATATATAAATTTTATTATATAATTTATAAATATATTTTCGTTTTTCTTTTTTTTTTGCCGCTGTCTCCGCGTTTGCGAGGTAGCGCAAGGGAAACAGACGAAAGAAATGGCAAACCCACCCCCATAACTATTGTATATACATACACGTCGACACACGCAAATATACATACCTAAACAGCTTTCATGGTTTACCCCTGTCGCTTCACTTGCCCCTGATTCATCACGCAGCACGTCAACCCGGGCTATACCACATCGATCAAATTCATTCTATTTCCTTGCGTCCTGTCACCTTCCTGCTTGTTCAGGCCCCGATAACTCAAAATCTTTTTCACTCCATCTTTCCACCTCAAATTCGGTCCTCCCACTTCTCCTCGTCCCTCCACCTCCGACAACATATATTCCTCTTAGTTAATCTTTCCTCACTAATTCTCTTCTATGTGCCCAAACCATTTTCAAAACCACCTCTTCTGCTCTCTCAACCACGCTCTTTTTATTTCCACACATCTCTCTTACCCTTACGTTACTTACTCGATCAAACCACCTTACACCACACATTGTCCTCAAACATCTCATTTCCAGCACATCCATCCTCCTGCGCACAACTCTATCCATAGCTCACGCCTCGCAACCATACAACATTGTTGGAACCACTATTCCTTCAAACATACCCATTTTTGCTTTCCGAGATAATGTTCTCGACTTCCACACATTCTTCAAGGCTTCCAGAATTTTCGCCCCCTCCCCCACCCTATAATCCACTTCCGTTTCCATGGTTCCATCCGCTGCCAGATCCACTCCCAGATATCTAAAACACTTTACTTCCTCCAGTTTTTCTCCATTCAAACTTACCTCCCAATTGACTTGACCCTCAACCCTACTGTACCCAATAACCTTGCTCTTATTCACATTTACTCTTAACTCTCTTCTTTCACACACTTTACCAAACTCAGTCACCAGCTTCTGCAGTTTCTCACATGAATCAGCCACCAGCGCTGTATCATCAGCGAACAACAACTGGACTCACTTCCCAAGCTCTCTCATCCACAACAGACTTCATACTTGCCCCTCTTTCCAAAACTCTTGCATTCACCTCCCTAACAAACCCATCCATAAACAAATTAAACAACCACGGAGACATCACACACCCCTGCCGCAAACCTACATTTACTGAGAACCAATCACTTTCATCTCTTCCTACACGTACACATGCCTTGCATCCTCGATAAAAACTTTTCACTGCTTCTAACAACTTGCCTCCCACACCATATATTCTTAATACCTTCCACAGAGCATCTCTATCAACTCTATCATAGGCCTTCTCCAGATCCATAAATATATATATATATATATATTATATATATATATATATATTATTATATATATTATGCTATTTATCTATCTGTTTATTATACTTTGTCGCTGTGTCCGTGTTAGCGAGGAAGCACAACCCACCCACAGACACATATATACACATACACGGCCACACATGCACATATACATACCTATACATTTCAACGTATACATTATATATACATACATAGACATATGCGTATATTACTCATGTACATGATTCATACTTGCTGCCTTTATTCATTTTCGTCGCCACCCCATCACACATGAAATGACAACCCCTTCTCCCCGCACGCGCACATGGTAGCGCTAGGAAAAGGCATCAAAGGTCACATTCGTTCACACTCAGTCTCTAGCTGTCATGTAATAATGCACCGAAACCACAGCTCCCTTTCCACATCTAGGACCCACAAAAACTTTCCATGGTTTACCCCAGACGCTTCACATGCCCTGGTTCAAACCATTGACAGCACGTCGACCCCGGTATTCCACATCGTTCCAATTCACTCTATTCCTTGCAAGGCATTCACCCTCCTGTGTGTTCAGGCCCCGATCAAAATCTTTTTCGCTCTATCCTTCCACCTCCAATTTGGTCTCCCGCTTCTCCTCGTTCCTTCCATCTCTGACACATGTATCCTCTTGGTCAATCTTTCTTCACTCATTCTCTCCATGTGACGAAACCATTTCCATACACCCTCTTCTGTTCTCTCAACCACACTCTTTTTATTACCACACATCTCTCTTACCCTTTCATTACTTACTCGATCAAACCACCTGACACCACATATTGTCCTCAAACATCTCATTTCCAACACATCCACCCTCCTCCACACAACTCTATCTATAGCCTACGCCTCGCAACTATATAACATTGTTAGAACCACTATTCCTTCAAACATACCCATTTTTGCTTTCCGAGATAACTTTCTCGCCTTCCACACATTTTGCAACGCTCCCAGAACTTCCAACCCCTCCCCTACCCCGTGACTCACTTCCGCTTCCATGCTTCCATCCGCTGCCTAATCCACTCCAAGATATCTAAAACACTTCACTTCCTCCAGTTTTTCTCTGTTCAAACTTACCTCCCAATTGACTTGTCCCTCAACCCTACTGTACCAAATAACCTTGCTCTTATTCACATTTACTCTCAGCTTTCTTCTTTCACACACTTTACCAAACTCAGGCACCAGCTTCTGCAGTTTCTCAACCGAATCAGCCACAAACGCTGTATCATCAACGAACAACAACTGACACTTCCCAAGCCCTCTCAACCACAATAGACTGCATACTTGCCCCTCTCTCCAAAACTCTTTCATTCACCTCCCTAACAACCCCATCCATAAACAAATTAAACAACCATGGAGACACCACGCACCCCTGCCGCAAACCGACATTCACTGAGAACCAATCACTTTCCTCTCTTCCTGCTCATACACATGCCTTAATTTCTCGATAAAAACTTTTCACTGCTTCCAGCAACTTGTCTCCTATGCCATATACTCTTAATAACTTACACAGCGCGTCTCTATCAACTCTATCATACCCCTTCTCCAGATCTATAAATGCTACTTACAAATCCATTTGCTTTTCTAAGTATTTCTCACATACATTCTTCAAAAGAAACAACTGGTCCACACATCGTCTACCAATTCTGAAACCACACTGCTCTTCCCCAATCTGATGTTTTGTACATGCCTTCACCCTCTCAATCAATACCCTCCCATATAATTTCCCAGTAATATTCAACAAATTTTTACCTCTGTAATTTGAGCACTTACCTTTATCCCCTTTGCTTTTGTACAATGGCACTATGCATGCATTCCGCCAGTCTTCAGGCGCTTCACCATGAGCCATACATACATCGAATATCCTGACTAACCAGTCAAAAACACAGTCTCCCCTCTTTATTAATGAATTTGTTGGCCAAACACAGAGAACATCATCTACATATTTAAATCAAATTGCCTAGAGGGTCAGATATCCTTTAGTAATTTTGTTTCACAGAAGTCCATATAAAGGGATGAGATGAAGAATGATTTGGGATTATTTTAGGTGTAAAGTCAAAGGTTCGCTAAGGGCAAGAGCTAAGAAAGTTGTAGCAATACTAATCAAGCAAGAGTTATGGGAATGTGTGAAAGAGTTTAGGGAAGTAACCTCCGGACTGGTGGTGGGTAGAGATGAAAGTGAGTTGCAAGAGATGAGTGGTAATTGGTGTTTATGTACCTGGCCGTGAGAAAGAAGATAATGAAAGGCAAGTGTATTGGGAGTAGATGAGTGTGTGAGTCAGTAGTTTTGATGCTATATATCAGATAACAATGATGGATGATTTATTTGCGACAGTGAGCAATGTAGCAATTAAGGATATGATTATGTGGAGCATCAGATATTCAGTGAGGAGAATAGGAACGATGAACAGCTTGTGGAGCTGTGCTGAAAAATGTCTGATGATTGTGAATTCCTGATTTAAAAAGAATATACATTATAATACGTGGAAAGGTAAGAAATGTGGTTAGCTGGCATTGATGAATGAAGAACTGATTAATAGGCGCGTGAACCAGAGACTCTTGGATGTGAATGTGTTGAGAGGGGCAGCTGGTGAGATGTCTGACCACCATGTGGTGGAGGCGAAGGTGAAGAATTGTAGGAGTTTTCGGAAAAGAGAGAACGACATGAGTGAAAAACGTTTAGTGACAGTGAGTTTCGTAAAGAGACGTGAGTGAAAGATATACCAGAAGAGACTGAGAGAAGAATGGCAAAATGTGTTAGTAAACGAAACTAGTGGAGTGGATGACAAGTAGATGTTCAGGGGAGCACTGTTGGACCTCCGTGATGAAGCAGTTAGTGTTTCTGACTGTGACGCATTCAAGGGCTGCCCAGGGTCGAGCGTGTAGGTTTGACCCTGGTTCCAGCAGTCAGTCTACAGTCAACCTAGTTGTTCATCCACCCCTAGAAATTGGTCGATGAAATGGGTAACTGGCTCAGGCAGCGATGGAAACATGGAAGCGGAAGCGAGTCACAGGGTGGAGGAGGGGGCGAAGGTTATAGGAGCGATGAAGAATGTGTGGAAAGAGAGACCGTTATCTCGGAGCGCAAAAATGGGTATTCTTGAAGGAACAGTGGGTCCAACAATGTTATATGGTTGCGAGGTATGGGTTATAAATAGGGTTGTACGGAGGAGGGTGGATGTGTTGAAAATGAAATGTTTCAGGACAACATATGGTGTGAGGTGGTTTGATCGAGTAAGTAATGAAGGGGTAAGAACGATGTATGGAAATATAAAGAGTTTGGTTGAGAAAGCAGAAGAGGGTGTGTTGAAATGCTTCGGACATATGGAAAGAATGAGTGAGGAAAGATTGACAAAGAGGATATATGTGTCAGACGTGGAGGGAACAAGAAACGGGAGACCAAATTGTAGGTGGAAGGATGGAGTGAAAAAGATTTTCAGCGACCGGGGCCTGAACATACAGGAGGGTGAAAGGCGTGCAAGGAATAGAGTGAATTGGAACAATATGAAATACCTGGGTAGACGTGCGGTCAATGGATTGAACCAGGGAATGTGAAACGCCTGGGGTAAACCATAGAAAGGTCTGTGGGGCCTGGATGTGGATGGGGAGCTGTGGTTTCGGTGCATTATACATATGTAATGCACAGAAACTACAACTTCCTATCCACATCTAGGCCCCACAGACTTTTCTATTGTTTATCCCAGACGTTTCACACGCCCTGGTTCAGTACATTGACAGAACGTCGACCACGGTATACCAATTCGTTCCAGTTCACACTGCTCATTGCATGCCTCTCACCCTCTTGTATGTTCAGGCCACAATCACTCAAAATGTTTCTCACTCAATCCTTCCACCTCCAATTTGGTCTCCCGCTTCTCTTTGTTTCCTCCACCTCCGACAAATATATCCTTTCCTCACTTATTCTCTTCATATGTCAAAAGCATTTCAACGCACCCTCTTCTGCTCTCTCAACCACACTCATTTTATTTCTACTCATCTCTCTTATCCTTTCATTGCTTACTCGATCAAATCACTTCACACCACATTTTGTCCTCAAACATTTCATTTCCAACACATCCACCCTTCTTCGTACAACCCTATATATAGCCCATGCCTCACAACCATATAATGTTCTTGGAATTACTATTCCTTCAAACATATCCTTTTTACTCTCTGACATAAAGTTCTCTCTTTCCACACATTCTTCATAGCTCCCAAAATCTTCTCCCCCTCCCCCACCCTGTGACTCACATCCGCTTCCATGGTTCCATTCGCTAGTAAGTCCACTCCTAGATATCTAAAACTCTTCACTTCCTCCAGTTTTTCCCCATTCAAACTTACATTCAAATTTACTTATCCTTGAAACCTGCTGAACCCAATAACCTTGCTCTTATTCACATCTATTCTCAACTTTCATCTTTCACACACTTTTCCAAAATCAGTCACCAACTTCCGCAGTTTCTCACTTGAATCACCCAAGTGCTTTATCATCGACGAACAACAAGTGACTCACTTCCCAATCCCTCTCATCCCATACAGACTGCATATTCGCCTCTCTCTACAAAACTCTTCCAATTGACTCCCTATCCACCTTATTCATAAACAAATTAAGAAACCATGGAGACATCGCGCGCCCCTGCCGCAGATCGACCTCAATAAAAACATTTCACTGGTACTAGCAGCTTACGTCCCACTCCATATACTCTTAAAACATTCCAAAAAGCATCTCAACCAACCCGGTCATATACCATCTCCAGATCCATAAATGCCACATACAAATCCACCTGTTTTTTCTAAACATTTCACACACACACACACACACACACACACACACACACACACACACACACACACACACACACACACACACACACACACACACACACACACACACACACATTCTTCAAAGCAAACACCTGATCCACACATCCTTTACCACTTCTGAAACCACAATATTCCTTCCCAATCTGATGATGTGTACATGCCCTCACCCTCTCAATCAATACCCTCCCATACATCTTCCAGGAATATTCAACAGGCTTATGCCTCTGTAGTTTGACCACTCACCTTAAGCCCCTTTGCCTTTGTACAATGGCACTATATATATATGCATTTCACCAACCCTAAGTCACTTCACCATTATCCATATATACACTGAATATCCTTGCCATCCAATCCACAACACAGTCCCCCCCCCTTTCTTAACAAATTCAATTGCAATATCATCCAAGCCCGCCGCCTTAATGGATTTCATCTTACGCAAGATTTTCACCACATCTTCTCTCTTAACCAAACCATTATCCCTGAGCTTCTCACTTCGCACACCATCCCGACCAAAACACCCTAAATCTGCCACTCTATCATCAAACACACTCAAGAAACCCTCAAAATACTAACACTATCTCCTCACTTCATCACTACCTGTTATCAATTCCCCCTTCACCCCTTCACCGATATTACCATTTGTTCTCTTGTTTTTCGCACGTTCTTTATCTCCTTCCAAAACATATTTATATTCCTCTAAAGTTTTATGATACTCTCTCACCCCAGCTCTTATTTGCCCTTTTTTTCAACACTTGCACTTTCCTCTTGACCTCCTGCCGCTTTCTTTTATACATTTCCCAGTCATTTCCACTCCTTCCTTGTAAGTATCGTCCAAACGCTTCTCATTTCTCTTTCACTAACAACTTCACTTCTTCATCCCACCACTCACTATTCTTTCTAATCTCCCACTTCCTACCTTTTTCATACCACATGCATCTTTGGCACATCCCGTCACTGCTTCCCTAAATACATCCCATGCTTCACCCACTCCCGTCACGTCATTTGCTCTCACCTTTTGCCATTCCAGACTCAATCTACAAAACTTCCTCAAAAAAGTCTCCTTTCCAAGCTGACATACTCTCACTACTCTCTTCTCCCCAACATTGTCTCTTTTTTTTTAAAACATCTACAAATCTTCACCTTAGCCTCCACAAGAGTGATCAGTTATCCCTCCAGCTGCCCCTCTCAGCACATTAACATCCAAAAGTCTCATTTTTATATGCCTATCAATGAACACGTAATCCAGTAATGCCCTTTGACCATCTCTCCTACTCATATAAGTATACTTATGTATATCTCTCTTTTAAATGAGGTATTCTCAATCACCATTTTTTCCAGCACACAAATCCACAAACTCTTCACCATTTTAAAATCACAACACTGAATACCCCATATACACCAATTAAACCCACAACTGCCACATTACTCACCTTTGCATTTAAATCACACATTACCGAAGCTACTAACATACTCACTCAGCTACTCCCAAAACACTTGCCTCTTATGATCTTTCTTTTCATGACCAGATGCATAAGCACCAATATCACCCATCTCTCTCCATCTACTTTCACTTTTACCCACATCAATCGAAATTTTACCTTCTCAATCTATATCACACACTCCCACAACTCCTTGTTCAGGAGCACTGCTACTCCCTCCCTAGCTCTTGTCCTCTCACCAACCCCTGACTTAACTCCCAAGACATTCTCAAACGACTGTTCCACTTTCCAATTGAACTTCGTTTCACTTAGAGCCAAAATATCCAGATTCCTTCTCTCAAACATATTACCTATCCCTCCATTTTTCTCACCTTCATTACATCCGCACAAGTTCAGACGCCCCAGTCTGAGCCTCCTCAAAGATACAGAAATATATATATATATATATATATATATATATATATATATATATATATATATATATATATATATATATATATATATATATATATATATATATATATATATATATATATATATATATATATATATGGGAGCGGGGGGGCTGGAAATCCTCCCCTCTCATTTTTTTAATTTTCCAAAAGAAGGAACAGAGAATTGGGCCAGGTGAGGGTATTCCCTCAAAGGCCCAGGCCTCTGTTCTTAACGCTACCTCGCTAATGCGGGAAATGGCGAATAGTTTGAAAGAAAAGAAAGAATATATATATATATATATATATATATATATATATATATATATATATATATATATATATATATATATATATATATATATATATATATACATATATATATATATATATATATATATATATATATATATATATATATATATATATATATATATATATATATATATAGATAGATAGATAGATAGATAGATAGATAAATATATATATATATATATATATATATATATATATATATATATATATATATATATATATATATATATAGATAGATAGATAGATAGATATATATATATATATATATATATATATATATATATATATATATATATATATATATATATATATTTTTTTTTTTTTTTTTTATACCTCGTCGCTGTCTCCCGCGGTTGCGAGGTAGCGCAAGGAAACAGACGAAAGAAATGGCCCAACCCCCCCCATACACATGTACATACACACGTCCACACACGCAAATATACATACCTACACAGCTTTCCATGGTTTACCCCGGACGCTTCACATGCCTTGATTCAATCCACTGACAGCAGGTCAACCCCTGTATACCACATCGCTCCAATTCACTCTATTCCTTGCCCTCCTTTCACCCTCCTGCATGTTCAGGCCCCGATCACACAAAATCCTTTTCACTCCATCTTTCCACCTCCAATTTGGTCTCCCTCTTCTCCTCGTTCCCTCCACCTCCGACACATATATCCTCTTGGTCAATCTTTCCTCACTCATTCTCTCCATGTGCCCAAACCATTTCAAAACACCCTCTTCTGCTCTCTCAACCACGCTCTTTTTATTTCCACACATCTCTCTTACCCTTACGTTACTTACTCGATCAAACCACCTCACACCACACATTGTCCTCAAACATCTCATTTCCAGCACATCCATCCTCCTGCGCACAACTCTATCCATAGCCCACGCCTCGCAACCATACAACATTGTTGGAACCACTATTCCTTCAAACATACCCATTTTTGCTTTCCGAGATAATGTTCTCGACTTCCACACATTTTTCAAGGCTCCCAAAATTTTCGCCCCCTCCCCCACCCTATGATCCACTTCCGCTTCCATGGTTCCATCCGCTGACAGATCCACTCCCAGATATCTAAAACACTTCACTTCCTCCAGTTTTTCTCCATTCAAACTCACCTCCCAATTGACTTGACCCTCAACCCTACTGTACCTAATAACCTTGCTCTTATTCACATTTACTCTTAACTTTCTTCTTCCACACACTTTACCAAACTCCGTCACCAGCTTCTGCAGTTTCTCACATGAATCCGCCACCAGCGCTGTATCATCAGCGAACAACAACTGACTCACTTCCCAAGCTCTCTCATCCCCAACAGACTTCATACTTGCCCCTCTTTCCAAGACTCTTGCATTTACCTCCCTAACAACCCCATCCATAAACAAATTAAACAACCATGGAGACATCACACACCCCTTCCGCAAACCTACATTCACTGAGAACCAATCACTTTCCTCTCTTCCTACACGTACACATGCCTTACATCCTGGATAAAAACTTTTCACTGCTTCTAACAACTTGCCTCCCACACCATATATTCTTAATACCTTCCACAGAGCATCTCTATCAACTCTATCATATGCCTTCTCCAGATCCATAAATGCTACATACAAATCCATTTGCTTTTCTAAGTATTTCTCACATACATTCTTCAAAGCAAACACCTGATCCACACATCCTCTACCACTTCTGAAACCATATATATATATATATATATATATATATATATATATATATATATATATATATATATATATATATATATAGATAGATAGATAGATAGATAGATAGATAGATAGATAGATAGATAGATAGATAGATAAATATATATATATATATATATAGGCGATAGGGGAGAAAGAATACTTCCCACGCATTCCTCACGTGTAGAAGGCGACCAGAGGGGAAGGGAGCAGGGGGCCAGAAACCCTCCCCTACTTGTATTTTAACTTTATAAAAGGGGAAACAGAAGAAGGAGTCACGCGGGGAGTGCTCATCTTCCTCGTAGGCTCAGATTGGGGTGTCTAAATGTGTGTGGATGTAACCAAGATGAGAAAAAAGGAGAGATAGGTAGTATGTTTGAGGAAAGGAACCTGGATGTTTTGGCTCTGAGTGAAACGAAGCTCAAGGGTAAAGGGGAAGAGTGGTTTGGGTATGTCTTGGAAGTAGAGTCAGGGGTTAGTGAGAGGACAACAGCAAGGGAAGGAGTAGCACTACTCCCGAAACAGGAGTTGTGGGAGTATGTGATAGAGTGTAAGAAAGTAAATTCTAGATTGATATGGGTAAAACTGAAAGTTGATGGAGAGAGATGGGTGATTATTGGTGCATATGCACCTGAGCATGAGAAGAAGATCATGAGAGGCAAGTGTTCTGGGAGCAGCTGAATAAGTGTGTTAGTGGTTTTGATGCACAGGACCGGGTTATAATGATGGGTGATTTGAATGCAAAGGTGAGTAATGTGGCACTTGAGGGAACAATTGGCATACATGGAGTGTTCAGTGTTGTAAATGGAAATTGTGAAGAGCTTGTAGATTTATGTGCTGAAAAAGGACTGGTGATTGGGAATACCTGGTTTAAAAAGCGGGATATACATAAGTATACGTATGTAAGTAGGAGAGATGGCCAGAGAGCGTTATTGGATTACGTGTTAATTGATAGGCGCGCGAAAGAGAGACTTTTGGATGTTAATGTGCTGAGAGGTGCAACTGGAGGGATGTCTGATCATTATCTTGTGGACGCGAAGGTGAAGATTTGTAGGGGTTTCAGAAAAGAAGAGAGAATGTTAGGGTGAATAGAGTGGTGAGAGTAAGTGAGCTTGGGAAGGAGACGTGTGAGGAAGTACCAGGAGAGACTGAGTACAGAATGGAAAAAGGTGAGAACAAAGGAGGTAAGGGGAGTGGGGGAGGAATGGGATGTATTTAGGGAAGCGGTGATGGCTTGCACAAAAGATGCTTGTGGCATGAGAAGCGCGCGAGGTGGGTTGATTAGAAAAGGTAGTGAATGGTGGGATGAAGAAGTAAGATTATTAGTGAAAGAGAAGAGAGAGACCGATTTTTGCAGGGAAATAATGCAAATGAGTGGGAGATGAATAAAAGAAAGAGGCAGGAGGTCAAGAGAAAGGTGCAAGAGGTGAAAAAGAGGGCAAATGAGAGTTGGGGTGAGAGAGTATCATTAAATTTTAGAGAGAATAAAAAGATGTTTTCGAAGGAGGTAAAAAAAACGCGTAAGACAAGGGAGCAAATGGGAACTTCAGTGAAGGGGGCTAATGGGGAGGTGATAACAAGTAGTGGTGATGTGAGAAGGAGATGGAGTGAGTATTTTGAAGGTTTGTTGAATGTGTTTGATGATAGAGTGGCAGATATAGGGTGTTTTGGTCGAGGTGGGGTGCAAAGTGAGAGGGTTAGGGAAAATGATTTGGTAAACAGAGAAGAGGTAGTAAAAGCTTTGCGGAAGATGAAAGCCGGCAAGGCAGCAGGTTTGGATGGTATTGCAGTGGAATTTATTAAAAAAGGGGGTGACTGTATTGTTGACTGGTTGGTAAGGTTATTGAATGTATATATGATTCATGGTGAGGTGTCTGAGGATTGGCGGAATGCTTGCATAGTGCCATTGTACAAAGGCAAAGGGGATAAGAGTGAGTGCTCAAATTACAGAGGTATAAGTTTGTTGAGTATTACTGGTAAATTAAATGGGATAGTATTGATTGAGAAGGTAAAGGCATGTACAGAGCATCAGATTGGGGAAGAGCAATGTGGTTTCAGAAGTGGTAGAGGATGTGTGGACCAGGTGTTTGCTTTGAAGAATGTATGTGAGAAATACTTAGAAAAGCAAATGGATTTGCATGTAGCATTTATGGATCTGGAGAAGCCATATGATAGAGTTGATAGAGATGCTCTGTGGAAGGTATCAAGAATATATGGTGTGGGAGGCAAGTTGTTAGAAGCAGTGAAAAGTTTTTATCGAGGATGTAAGGCATGTGTACGTGTAGGAAGAGAGGAAAGTGATTGGTTCTCAGTGAATGTAGGTTTGCGGCAGGGGTGTGTGATGTCTCCATGGTTGTTTAATATTTTATGGTTGGGGTTGTTAGAAAGGTGAATGCAAGAGTTTTGGAAAGAGGGGCAAGTATGCAGTCTCTTGTGGATGAGAGAGCTTGGGAAGTGAGTCAGTTGTTGTTCGCTGATGATACTGCGCTGGTGGTTGATTCGTGTGAGAAACTGCAGAAGCTCGTGAATGAGTTTGGTAAAGTGTGTGAAAGAAGAAAGTTAAGAGTAAATGTGAATAAGAGCAAGGTTATTAGGTACAGTAGTGTTGAGGGTCAAGTCAATTGGGAGGTAAGTTTGAATGGAGAAAAACTAGAGGAAGTAAAGTGTTTTAGATATCTGGGAGTGCATCTGGCAGCGGATGGAACCATAGAAGCGGAAGTGAATCATAGGGTGGGGGAGGGGGCGAAAATTCTGGGAGCCTTGAAGAATGTGTGGAAGTCGAAAACATTATCTCGGAAAGCAAAAATGGGTATGTTTGAAGGAATAGTGGTTCCAACAATGTTGTATTGATGCGAGGCGTGGGCTATGGATAGAGTTGTGCTCAGGAGGGTGGATATGCTCGAAATGAGGTGTTTAAGGACAATATGTGGTGTGAGGTGGTTTGATCGAGTAAGTAATGTAAGGGTAAGAGAGATGTGTGGAAATAAAAAGAGTGTGGTTGAGAGAGCAGAAGAGGGTGTTTTGAAGTGGTTTGGTCACATGGAGAGAATGAGTGAGGAAAGATTGACCAAGAGGATGTATGTGTCAGAGGTGGAGGGAACGAGGAGAAGTGGGAGACCAAATTGGAGGTGGAAAGATGGAGTGAAAAAGATTTTGAGTGATCGGAGCCTGAACATGCAGGAGGGTGAAAGGCGTGCAAGGAATAGAGTAAATTGGAACGATGTGGTATATATATATATATATATATATATATATATATATATATATATATATATATATATATATATATATATATATATATATATATATATGTATATGAATGACCAGTGGAGACCCCGTTGCTCACCAATAGACATTTCCTTTTAGGAATAATCATTGCCTAGCTGTAGTGCTCCTGCCTATCATGTAGCGTTCCCGGGTTGGGTATGGCTGTTGGAGATTTGTATGTTATGTGGAAGTGCTCGTTCCTATGCACTCTATTCGTATATTCATATTTATTTCATTATACTTTGTCGCTGTCTCCCGCATCAGCTAGGTAGCGCAAGAAAATAGACTAGGCAATGGCCCAACCCACCCAAGTACACATGTATGTACATACATGTCCACACACGCACATATACATACCTATACGTCTCAACGTATACAAAAATATATACATGCACAGACATATGCATATATGCACATGGACATAATTCATACTTGCTGCCTTTATTCATTCCGTTCGCTAACCGGCCACACATAAAATGACAACCCAACCCCTTCCCCCGCATGCGCGCGAGTTACGCTAGGAAAAGACTAAAAAGTCCACATCCGTTCACAAAAAGTCTCTAGCTGTCATGTATAATAAACCAAAACCACAGCTCCCTTTCCACATCCAGGCCCCACAAAACTTTCCATGGTTTACCCCAGACGCTTCAAATGCCCTGGCTCAATCCATTGACAGAAAGTCGACCCCAGTATTCCACAACGTTCCAATGCACTCTATTCCTTGCACACCTTTCACCCCTCCTGCACGTTCAGGCCCCGATCGCTCAAAATCTTTTTCATTACATCTTTCCACCTCCAATTTGGTCTCCCACTTCGCGTTCCCTCCACCTGTGACACAAAAATCCTCTTCGTCAATGTTTCCTCACTCATTCTCTCCATGTAACCATGTAATAATCACATCATCAGGGAAGACACAAGAGAGAAATAAAAGTCAGTTGATATACATCGAAGAGACGAAGCTGGGACGCCATTTGGTAAACATGTGATTGTCCAAAACATACAACGAGCGTTCATAAACTTATCATTTTACAAATTCTATCAACAATGAATTTATCTAATTTTCATAGACCATCACTAATATTACGATTATAATTCTTTGTGTATCTAATAAGAGAAGATTCAATAATACTTCTCTTGATAATAGAGTTAGAGTTAATAACTGACATGGCATTACTCCAGTTAATACAATGATCATAGTTTTTAACGTGATTAAACAAGGCATTTGATTCTTGTCCCGTTCTTATACTATATTTATGTTGCTTAAGTCTAACAGAAAGATCCTTAACAGTCTGACCAACATAGAATTTATCACAATTTCCACAAGGCACTTTACAGATGCATCCAAGAGAATTTTCTGGTGAATTCTTGATTAAGATGTTCTTTATAGCATTATTGTTGCTAAAGGCAACATTTACATTAAAGGATTTAAGCAACATGGGAAGTAAAGTGAAATTATTATTAAAAGGGAGAACTAAAAGATTCTTGATGTAGATGGGAGGTTTGGGCTCAACTTTTTTAGGGCAATTAGGTTCCACAGGTTTTGACAAACTGGCATACACTAAACCCTTACAGATATTAACTTCATCATTACTTAAGTTACTGTATTTCTTTAAATTATTAAAAACAGCGACTGGACCAAGAACAAAAACCCATCTTTTGTGGTAAACCTGTCTAATAAACCACTAGATAAGGATTCCTTGCTTGCATTAGGCTATGGTTTAAGTTTTCTGTGCTCTAACAAGGAAGCCAGCTGTGTTGATGTCACAAAGTCATTTTGTAATTTAGAGAAATACAGTAATTTAAGTAATGATGAAATTAATATCTGTAAGGGTTTAGTGTATGCCAGTTTGTCAAAACCAGTGAAACCTAATTGCCCTAAAAGATTTATAAGAGCTATTAACACCTTAAAAAAAGACAAGGATATACATATTACTAAAGCAGATAAGGCTAACAATGCTGTGATTTTAGACAAAAGTAACTATCTACCTAAAATCAATTATCTTCTAAATGATGACACAACATATTCTGAAATTGGAAAAAATCCCTTAGAAGCAGTTAATTCTCATTTCAAAAAGAAATGAAGTTGTTGCTGAAATGTAATACTTCGCTTATCAAATGTTTGTCATCTTTGTCCCCTTCATTGCCATATATGTATGGACTTATCAAAACACATAAACAGAATTTTCCAGCAAGACCTACAGTGAGTTCAGTAGGCTCCATCACATATAAATTGTCAAAATCGTTAGTTTCGTTATTAAGCCCTTTAGTGGGTAAGGTATCAAATTCTAACATCATGAACAATGTAGATTTAGTCAACAAGCTAAACAATATCAATGTTAATTTTGATTTCAAACTAGTTAGCTTTGATGTTTCCTCACTTTTCACTAAAGTTCCAGTTGACGACCTTTTCGAATATTTATTTGATGTCTTGGATGATATCAATCTACCTGTTTCAAAGTCTGTTTTCACTGAGCTGATAAAACTGTTTATAAAAGACTGTATTTCAATTCATAAGAGATTATTTTGCTCAAAAATTTGGTATGGCAATTGGTAACCCTCTTTCACCTGTACTAAGTAATCTTTATATGAAATTTTTTGAAACAAATTACTAAAGGAAATCTTACCTCCTAATGAAATTTGGTTTAGGTATGCAGATGATGTTCTTTGTGTTTGGGCAACAAATGAAAATTTACAAATATTTCTCCCCTTACTTAACAATTTAGTATCTTCCATCAAATTTACTGGGGAAAATGAAAATAATGGTAGGTTACCATTTTTAGATTGCATGATCCATAGGCAAAAAAAACAAGTTTAAGTTTAGCATATAGAGGAATCCCACCAATGTATGCCCATATATCCATTATTACTTTTCTCAACATGACAGAGTTAAATTATCATTATTTCAATCTATGTTCCTTAGGGCATTACGTATTTGCAGTCCAGAGTTTATTGATGATGAGTTTGAGAAGATATATTCTATTGCTTCTGAGTTAAAGTACCCTAGATCATTCATTGATAAATCCCTTAAGTTAGCAAAGAAATCATTTTATAGAGTTGAGCCCAAACCTTTTAGTTCTCCAAACCTTTTCAGTTCTTCAAATCTTTTAGATCTCCATTTTGATAATAATTTCACTTTACTTCCCATGTTGCTTAAATCATTTAATGTAAATGTTGCCTCTAGCAACAATAATACTATAAAGAATATCTAAATCAGGAATTCACTAGAAAATTCTCTTGGATGCATCTATAAGGTGTCTTGTGGAAATTGTGATAAATTTTATGTTGGTCAGCCTGGTAAGGATCTTTCTTTTAGACTTAAGCAACATAAATGTAGTATAAGAACTGGACAAGAATCAAATGCCTTGTTTGAACACGTTAAAAACTATGATCATTGTATTGACTGGAGTAATGCTGTCTCAGTTATTAACTCTAACTCTATTACCATGAGAATTATCATTGAATCTTCTATTATCAGATAAACAAAGAATTATAATCTTAATATTAGTGATTGTCTATACAAATTAGCAAATTTTAGTGTTGATAAGATTTGTAAAATGATAAGTTTATACAACGTCGTTGTATGTTTCGGACAATCACATGTTTACCAAATGCCGTCTTAGCTTCGT
>NC_092228.1:23207274-23246028 GCF_036320965.1 Panulirus ornatus
AGACCTGTAGTATTGACATCTAACATTATGAAATGTTTAGAAAGTATATTGAAAAACTACATCTGTGAAAGAACAAATAATTCAAAAGACCCTATGCAGTTTGCTTATTGCTATAATAGGAGTGTACAGGATGCAACACTTACATTATTAAATGATGTTAACGAGCACTTAGATAAGACTAAATAAAAAAATTAGGCACTGTTCATCGATTTTAGTTCAGCATTTAACACAATGCAACCTCATATTTTGCTTAATAAAATGTTACAAATGAGTGTAAATAGAAACATCTTATAATGGATTTTTAGCTTTTTAACGCAGAGACCTCAATATACCAATGTAAATAATGTCAAGTCTAATGTGGTAGTTACCAACACAGGAGCCCCCAAGGCTGTGTATTGTCCCCTGTTCTCCTTACCTTGTACACAGATGATTGTAGGAGTGGAACTGATGACTGCACTATTAAAAAATATGCCGACGATACAGTTATCCTAGGAAAAGTTGTCAGTGATAATTACGAACCCTATTTAACTCAAGTCAAAAAATTTGTTGACTGGAGTAAACAAAATTTTTTGGAGCTTAATGTTAAGAAAACTAAGATGATATTCAGTTTCGGAACTAAAAATAAACATGTACCCGACTTATTAACAATTGAGAAAGAACACGTTCAAAGAGTAAACCAGTACAAGTATTTGGGACTTATGATTGATGACCAGTTGAAAGGCAGTGTTAATACGGATATGGTGTCAAGGAAATGTAACCAAAGACTACACTTTGTACGTATATTGCGCAACCTAAATGTAGATAAAGTGATCATCAGCTTATGTTACAAATCAATATTAGAATCAGCTCTAATTTTTCAGTGACTGCCTGGTATGGGAAACTTACTTGTAAAGATGAAAATAAGTTGGGAAGAATTGTTAAAAAGGCAGGAAAATTAGGTGCGGCGACCACATCACTAGATAAGCTTTATCAGACAGGCGTAATGAAACAAGTAGATAGGAGTATGTGCTAAACAACTGACACCTGCACTGACCACAATATTTCAGGACTCAGTAGATCAGGGAGTGGTGCCTTATAAATGGAAAGAATCGGAAGTGAAACCTATTGCAAACATTAACTGTCCGAAAGATCCCAAAGATTTTAGACCTGTAGTATTGACATCTAACATTATGAAATGTTTAGAAAGTATATTGAAAAACTACATCTGTGAAAGAACAAATAATTCAAAAGACCCTATGCAGTTTGCTTATTGCTATAACAGGAGTGTACAGGATGCAACACTTACATTATTAAATGATGTTAACGAGCACTTAGATAAGACTAAATAAAAAAATTAGAGCACTGTTCATCGATTTTAGTTCAGCATTTAACACAATGCAACCTCATATTTTGCTTAATAAAATGTTACAAATGAGTGTAAATAGAAACATCTTATAATGGATTTTTAGCTTTTTAACGCAGAGACCTCAATATACCAATGTAAATAATGTCAAGTCTAATGTGGTAGTTACCAACACAGGAGCCCCCCAAGGCTGTGTATTGTCCCCTGTTCTCCTTACCTTGTACACAGATGATTGTAGGAGTGGAACTGATGACTGCACTATTAAAAAATATGCCGACGATACAGTTATCCTAGGAAAAGTTGTCAGTGATAATTACGAACCCTATTTAACTCAAGTCAAAAAATTTGTTGACTGGAGTAAACAAAATTTTTTGGAGCTTAATGTTAAGAAAACTAAGATGATATTCAGTTTCGGAACTAAAAATAAACATGTACCCGACTTATTAACAATTGAGAAAGAACACGTTCAAAGAGTAAACCAGTACAAGTATTTGGGACTTATGATTGATGACCAGTTGAAAGGCAGTGTTAATACGGATATGGTGTCAAGGAAATGTAACCAAAGACTACACTTTGTACGTATATTGCGCAACCTAAATGTAGATAAAGTGATCATCAGCTTATGTTACAAATCAATATTAGAATCAGCTCTAATTTTTCAGTGACTGCCTGGTATGGGAAACTTACTTGTAAAGATGAAAATAAGTTGGGAAGAATTGTTAAAAAGGCAGGAAAATTAGGTGCGGCGACCACATCACTAGATAAGCTTTATCAGACAGGCGTAATGAAACAAGTAGATAGGAGTATGAAAGATGTAACCCATCCGCTATACAATTGTTACACATATTTAAAATCAGGAAGGAGGTTAGCTTTGCCCATGCAGCGTACTGATAGATATAGAAAGTCTTTTGTAACTAAAAGCATCCTCCTTTTCAATCATTTGTCATCACAATAGGAAAGTAAAATATTAAAGTGTTTCCTTTAGTATTTTATTGCTTTATTGATTTTATTATTCTTTTAATATAGAAACACTAGGGAGCTTTCAAAACCAAGAAGAATTTCATTTTGTAATATATCTTGTATTACAATTTGACTAATAAAAACTTACTAAAGTACGTAAGACAAGGGAGCAAATGGGAACTTCAGTGAAGGGGGCTAATGGGGAGGTGATAACAAGGTGTGGTGATGTGAGAAATAGATGGAGTGAGTATTTTGAAGGTTTGTTGAGTGTGTTTGATGATAGAGTGGCAGATATAGGTTGTTTTGGTCGAGATGGTGTGCAAAGTGAGAGGGTTATGAAAAATGATTTGCTAAACAGAGAAGAGGTACTAAAAGCTTTGCGGAAGATGAAAGCTGGCAAGGCAGCAGGTTTGGATGGTGCTGCAGTTTAATTTATTAAAAAAGGGGGTGACTGTATTGTTGACTGGTTGGTAAGGTTATTTGATGTATGTATGATTCATGGTGAGGTGCCTGAGGATTGTTAGAATGCTTGCATAGTTCCAGTGTACAAATGCAAAGGGGATAAGAGTGAGTGCTCAAATTACAGAGGTATAAGTTTGTTGAGTATTCCTGGTAAATCATATGGGAGGGAATTGATTGAGAGAGTGAAGGCAAGTACAGAGCATCAGATTGGGGAAGAGCAGTGTGGTTTCAGAAGTGGTAGAGAATGTGTGGATCAGGTGTTTGCTTTGACGAATGTATGCGAAAAAATACTTAGAAAAGCAAATGGATTTCTATGTAGCATTTATGGATCTGGAGAAGGCATATGATAGAGTTGATAGAGATGCTCTGTGGAAGGTATTAACAATATATGGTGTGGGAGGCAAGTTGTAAGAAGCAATGAAAAGTTTTTATCGAGGATGTAAGGCATGTGTACGAGTAGAAAGGGAGGAAAGTGATTGGTTCTCAGTGAATGTAGGTTTGCGGCAGGAGTGCGTGATGTCTCCATGGTTGTTTAATTTGTTTACGGATGGGGTTGTTACGGAGGTGAATGCAACAGTTTTGGAAAGAGGGGCAAGTATTCAGTCTGTTGTGGATGAGAGAGCTCGGGAAGTGAGTCAGTTGTGGATGAGAGAGCTTGGGAAGTGAGTCAGTTGTTGTTCGTTGATAATTCAGCGCTGGTGGCTGATTCACGTGAGAAACTGCAGAAGCTGGTGACTGAGTTTGGTAAAGTGTGTGAAAGAAGAAAGTTAAGAGTAAGCGTGAATAAGAGCAAGGTTATTAGGTACAGTAGGGTTGAGGGTCAAGTCAATTGGGAAGTAAGTTTGAATGAAGAAAAACTGGGGGAAGTAAAGTGTTTTAGATATCTGGGAGTGGATCTGGCAGTGGATGGAACCATGGAAGCGGAAGTGAATCATAGGGTTGGGGAGGGGGCGAAAATTCTGGGAGCCTTGAAGAATGTTTGGAAGTCGAGAATATTATCTCGGAAAGCAAAAATGGGTATGTTTGAAGTAATAGTGGTTCCAACAATGTTGTATGGTTCCGAGGCGTGGGCTATGGATAGAGTTGTGCGCAGGAGGGTGGATGTGCTGGAAATGAGATGTATGAGGACAATATGTGGTGTGAGGTTGTTTGATCGAGCAAGTGATGTAAGGGTAAGAGAGATGTGTGGAAATAAAAAGAGTATGGTTTAGAGAGCAGAAGATTGTGTTTCGAAATGGTTTGAGTGAGGAATGGAATGAGTAAGGAAAGGTTGACCAAGATTATGTATGTGTCAGGGGTGGAGGGAACGAGGAGAAGTGGGAGACCAAATTGTAGGTGCAAAGATGGAGTGAAGAAGATTTTGAGTGATCGTGGCCTGAACATGCAGGAGGATGAAAGGCGTGCAAGGAATAACGTGAATTGGAACGGTGTGGTATACCGGAGTCGACGTGCTGTCAATGGATTGAACCAGCACATGTGAAGCGTCTGGGGTAAACCATGGAAAGTTCTGCGGGGCCTGGATGTGAAAAGGGAGCTGTGGTCTCGGTGCATTATTACATGACAGCTAGAGACTGAGTGTGAACGAATGGGGCCTTTGTTGTCTTTTCCTAGCGCTACCTCGCACACATGAAGGGGGAGGGGCTTGTTATTCCAAGTGTGGCGAGCTGGCGATGGGAATAAATAAAGGCAGACAGTATGAATTATATACATGTGTATATATGTATGTGTCTGTGTGTGTTTATATATGTGTACATTGATATGTATAGGTATGTATATTTTCGTGTGTGGACGTGTATGTATATACATGTGTATGTGGGTGGGTTGGTCCATTCTTTCGTCTGTTTCCCTGCGCTACCTCGCTAACGCGGGAGACAGCGACAAAGCAAAATAAATAAGCAATTATATATATATATATATATATACATACATATATATATATATATATATATATATATATATATATATATATATATATATATATATATATATATATATATATATATATATATTCGAATACTACGTAATCGAATGCCCCTCGTCTCACACAGGGGTCCCGGGTTCGATCCTGGCTGTTATGATATTTACACCACACCAGTTGTGGGTGTAGTAAATACTCAGAACTTCTCATATTTCACGGGGGTGGATGAAGAAGAATGATTTTACCAAATGCTCCAGTTTTCTCTTCATTCGTCTCTCCTGCCATCTAGGACATTCCATCTGCACTTTTATGCTGATATATATATGTACAATTGTCTGTGCTGATTAAACATAGAGGGAACAACAATAGATGTGAAGAAATATCAAGTGTCATTCAAAACCTATGTCCATCTTTACCTGTCAATGTCTGCGATGTTGCATGTTTTGTTTATATTTTTTATATGATAAAGCATAAGTGACGTATTGCAGGAATACTACAGATGGTACAGTGTCGCCCTGGGCTTACAACGTCACTCTCCACTTAAAAGGAAGTTCGACCAAGTTATTAGCTGGATACGAGAAGCTGACCTTTATAAAAAGTTTACTCTTGAATCTCTTCTGCTGCATGCGTCACTTCAGGTGAGACGATATACTGGGAAAAAGAGAAACAAAGTATATATTTGTGTTGTAACTCCATCGCTGTAGATCAGTTAGTATTGTTCTGTATTCATAAGTTTAAAGAAAACTGATATCAAATAATGATAATAATTGTTTCCATAATAATAACAACAATGATGATAATAGTAATAGCAATAATGATAATAACAATAATAATAATGATAATAATAATAATAATAACAATAATAATAATAATAATAATAATGATAATAATAATAATAATGATAACAATAATAATATTGACAATAATAATGATGATAATAATAATGATAATAATAATAGTAGTAATAATTATAATGATGATAATAATAACAATAATAAGAGTAATGATAGTAATGATAATAATAATGAAAATAGTAATAAGGAGGGCAAATGAGAGTTGGGGTGAGAGAGTATCATTAAATTTTAGGGAGAATAAAAAGATGTTCTGGAAGGAGGTAAATAAAGTGCGTAAGACGAGGGAGCAAATGGGAACTTCAGTGAAGGGCGGAAATGGGGAGGTGATAACAAGTAGTGGTGATGTGAGAAGGAGATGGAGTGAGTATTTTGAAGGTTTGTTGAATGTGTTTGATGATAGAGTGGCAGATATAGGGTGTTTTGGTCGAAGTGGTGTGCAAAGTGAGAGGGTTAGGGAAAATGATTTGGTAAACAGAGAAGAGGTAGTAAAAGCTTTGCGGGAGATGAAAGCCGGCAAGGCAGCAGGTTTGGATGGTATTGCAGTGGAATTTATTAAAAAAGGGGGTGACTGTATTATTGACTGGTTGGTAAGGTTATTTAATGTATGTATGACTCATGGTGAGGTGACTGAGGATTGGCGGAATGCGTGCATAGTGCCATTGTACAAAGGCAAAGGGGATAAGAGTGAGTGCTCAAATTACAGAGTTATAAGTTTGTTGAGTATTCCTAGTAAATTATATGGGAGGGTATTGATTGAGAGGGTGAAGGCATGTACAGAGCATCAGACTGGGGAAGAGCAGTGTGGTTTCAGATGTGGTAGAGGATGTGTGGATCAGGTGTTTGCTTTGAAGAATGTATGTGAGAAATACTTAGAAAAGCAAATGGATTTCTATGTAGCATTTATGGATCTGGAGAAGGCATATGATAGAGTTGATAGAGATGCTCTGTGGAAGGTATTAAGAATATATGGTGTGGGAGGCAAGTTGTTAGAAGCAGTAAAAAGTTTTTATCGAGGATGTAAGGCATTTGTACGTGTAGGAAGAGAGGAAAGTGATTGGTTCTCAGTGAATGTAGGATTGCGGCAGGGGTGTGTGATGTCTCCATGGTTGTTTAATTTGTTTATGGATGGGGTTGTTAGGGAGGTGAATGCAAGAGTTTTGGAAAGAGGGGCAAGTATGAAGTCTGTTGGGGATGAGAGAGCTTGGGAAGTGAGTCAGTTGTTGTTCGCTGATGATACAGCGCTGGTGGCTGATTCATGTGAGAAACTGCAGAAGCTGGTGACTGAGTTTGGTAAAGTGTGTGAAAGAAGAAAGTTAAGAGCAAATGTGAATAAGAGCAAGGTAATTAGGTACAGTAGGGTTGAGGGTCAAGTCAATTGGGAGGTAAGTTTGAATGGAGAAAAACTGGAGGAAGTAAAGTGTTTTAGATATCTGGGAGTGGATCTGGCAGCGGATGGAACCATAGAAGCGGAAGTGGATCATAGGGTGGGGGAGGGGGCGAAAATCCTGGGAGCCTTGAAAAATGTGTGGAAGTCGAGAACATTATGTCGGAAAGCAAAAATGGGTATGTTTGAAGGAATAGTGGTTCCAGGAATGTTGTATGGTTGGGAGGCGTGGGCTATGGATAGAGCTGTGCGCAGGAGGATGGATGTGCTGGAAATGAGATGTTTGAGGACAATGTGTGGTGTGAGGTGGTTTGATCGAGTAAGTAACGTAAGGGTAAGAGAGATGTGTGGAAATAAAAAGAACGTGGTTGAGAGAGCAGAAGAGGGTGTTTTGAAATGGTTTGGGCACATTGAGAGAATGAGTGAGGAAAGATTGACCAAGAGGATATATGTGTCGGAGGTGGAGGGAACGAGGAGAAGTGGGAGACCAAATTGGAGGTGGAAAGATGGAGTGAAAAAAATTTTGTGTGATCGGGGCCTGAACATGCAGGAGGGTGAAAGGAGGGCAAGGAATAGAGTGAATTGGAGCGATGTGGTATACCGGGGTTGACGTGCTGTCAGTGTATTGAATCACGGCATGTGAAGCGTCTGGGGTAAACCATGGAAAGCTGTGTAGGTATGTATATTTGTGTTTATGGACGTATGTATATACATGTGTATGGGGGTGGGTTGGGCCATTTCTTTCGTCTGTTTCCTTGCGCTACCTCGCAAACGCGGGAGACAGCGACAAAGCAAAAAAAAAAAAAAAAGTAATAATAATAATTATAATAATAATAATAATAATAATAATAATGATAATAATATTAGTAATACAAATGACAATGATAATAGAATATTATTAATGATGAAAATAATAATAATGATTATAATCACGATATTAATAATGTTGATAATAATAAACTTTGCGTACATCATCCCCATCCCAAAAAGTTCTGGACGCCTTATGAACATCAGTTCTTTTCGACCTGTTAGATAGATGAGCTGCATTTGCAAGGTCATGGCAAGAATGGTTAATAAAAGGCTTCTTTTTCATTAGAATTGCAAAACTAGTTAAATGATCAACAGTGTGCATTCCGTAAACACAGAAGCACATTGGATCATTCAATAAGTTTAGAACATCACATTTTAGATACTTTTTTTTAAAAAAAGAATTTTTTAATTGGAGCTTTTTTAGATTTGGAGAAAAAGCCTTTGACATGACATTTCGAAACGGAATCTTAAGCAAACTTTATGCTGTTGGTTTAAGAGGTTCTTTATCTGCTTTTATCAAAAAATTTCTTACATGATAGAACATTTGCCGTCAAGCTTAGTGCATCAAACGTAATCTCTGACTTATTTGTCCAAGAAAACGGGGTGCCGCAAGGCAGCGCACTGAGCCCAACATTATTTGATATTATGGTTAGTGATATTCTGTCTCCAGCTTCTGTCCCTCGAAACCTTAAATACTCACTTTATGCTGATGATTGTGCAATATCGCACTTCTCGCCTAATGCACAATTTTCGGCTGAGCGAGTCAAGTTACACTTGAATCAGTTCAACGATGGGCGCTACAGTGAGGATTTAAGTTTTCACCAGCTAAAAGTGTCGCGGTTGTTTTTTCCCGTAAAAGATATAATCCCAAATCTGTAGCTAAAATTAGACAAGAACCCGATTCCCTTCTGTAATAACGTAAGATTTCTTGGGTTACATTTTGACAGAAGATTGTGTTGGAAAATGTATATAGATCATTTGATTATAAATCGTAATAAACGGTTGAATATTCTTAGTATCTCTCGGGTTCATTATGGAGAGAAGACAGGAAATCTTTATCAATATTGTACAAAGCTCTTATTAGAAGTAAACTAGACCATGATGGCTCTCAGGTGTATGCTTCGGCGAGCGACTATACCCTGAAAAGATTGAATGTGCTACAGAATAAATGCCTGCGAATGTGTCTTGAAGCTCTGTCATATACCAGAGTTCCGCGATTGCAAGTCGAGATGAATTAACGTTAAGGTGTGGTATTATGAGGGCCAGAAGAAATACCACTGTCTGTCGCCTGGCCCAAGAATACGAATAGTTCGTCAAGAGAGGCGTCAGGCCCCTGGCCTTCAGAATACACTTCCTAGGTGAGAATTCTGGTCTGAACGTGCAAGAAGTGGACACGCCGATTAGAAATAAACCACCAAAAAGTAAAAACTAAGACCAACTGGCTTCCTGCGACGAAAAGGAACGCGCCGGAGAGTGAGGTGCACCAGCGATTCCGTTACGTCACCATGGATCATTTATCATATGTCGACTTCTACACAGGTGGCTCTAAGACAGGTCATGTGCGGGTGCAAGTGTGTGGTCTAATGAATGTTCTCTTCGGTATAGGCTACCGAACCATACAAGTGTTTTCTGCTCGGAATTATTTGCTATTGATAAGGACATTTTTTTTTTTTTTTTTTTTTTATACTTTGTCGCTGTCTCCCGCGTTTGCGAGGTAGCGCGAGGAAACAGACGAAAGAAATGGCCCAACCCCCATACACACGTACATACACACGTCCACACACGCAAATATACATACCTACACAGCTTTCCATGGTTTACCCCAGACGCTTCACATGCCTTGATTCAATCCACTGACAGCACGTCAACCCCTGTATACCACATCGCTCCAATTCACTCTATTCCTTGCCCTCCTTTCACCCTCCTGCATGTTCAGGCCCCGATCACACAAAATCTTTTTCACTCCATCTTTCCACCTCCAATTTGGTCTCCCTCTTCTCCTCGTTCCCTCCACCTCCGACACATATATCCTCTTGGTCAATCTTTCCTCACTCATTCTCTCCATGTGCCCAAACCATTTCAAAACACCCTCTTCTGCTCTCTCAACCACGCTCTTTTTATTTCCACACATCTCTCTTACCCTTACGTTACTTACTCGATCAAACCACCTCACACCACACATTGTCCTCAAACATCTCATTTCCAGCACATCCATCCTCCTGCGCACAACTCTATCCATAGCCCACGCCTCGCAACCATACAACATTGTTGGAACCACTATTCCTTCAAACATACCCATTTTTGCTTTCCGAGATAATGTTCTCGACTTCCACACATTTTTCAAGGCTCCCAAAATTTTCGCCCCCCTCCCCCACCCTATGATCCACTTCCGCTTCCATGGTTCCATCCGCTGACAGATCCACTCCCAGATATCTAAAACACTTCACTTCCTCCAGTTTTTCTCCATTCAAACTCACCTCCCAATTGACTTGACCCTCAACCCTACTGTACCTAATAACCTTGCTCTTATTCACATTTACTCTTAACTTTCTTCTTCCACACACTTTACCAAACTCAGTCACCAGCTTCTGCAGTTTCTCACATGAATCAGCCACCAGCGCTGTATCATCAGCGAACAACAACTGACTCACTTCCCAAGCTCTCTCATCCCCAACAGACTTCATACTTGCCCCTCTTTCCAGGACTCTTGCATTTACCTCCCTAACAACCCCATCCATAAACAAATTAAACAACCATGGAGACATCACACACCCCTGCCGCAAACCTACATTCACTGAGAACCAATCACTTTCCTCTCTTCCTACACGTACACATGCCTTACATCCTCGATAAAAACTTTTCACTGCTTCTAACAACTTGCCTCCCACACCATATATTCTTAATACCTTCCACAGAGCATCTCTATCAACTCTATCATATGCCTTCTCCAGATCCATAAATGCTACATACAAATCCATTTGCTTTTCTAAGTATTTCTCACATACATTCTTCAAAGCAAACACCTGATCCACACATCCTCTACCACTTCTGAAACCGCACTGCTCTTCCCCAATCTGATGCTCTGTACATGCCTTCACCCTCTCAATCAATACCCTCCCATATAGTTTACCAGGAATACTCAACAAACTTATACCTCTGTAATTTGAGCACTCACTCTTATCCCCTTTGCCTTTGTACAATGGCACTATGCACGCATTCCGCCAATCCTCAGGCACCTCACCATGAGTCATACATACATTAAATAACCTTACCAACCAGTCAACAATACAGTCACCCCCTTTTTTAATAAATTCCACTGCAATACCATCCAAACCTGCTGCCTTGCCGGCTTTCATCTTCCGCAAAGCTTTTACTACCTCTTCTCTGTTTACCAAATCATTTTCCCTAACCCTCTCACTTTGCACACCACCTCGACCAAAACACCCTATATCTGCCACTCTGTCATCAGACACATTCAACAAACCTTCAAAATACTCATTCCATCTCCTTCTCACATCACCACTACTTGTTATCACCTCCCCATTTACGCCCTTCACTGAAGTTCCCATTTGCTCCCTTGTCTTACGCACCCTATTTACCTCCTTCCAGAACATCTTTTTATTCTCCCTAAAATTTACTGATAGTCTCTCACCCCAACTCTCATAGGACATAGGACATAGATTATATAATTAATTCAGTTCATATTAAATCAGTAATTTTTACCGATTTAGTGTCATTTCTTAAAGCTATAAACTCGGGTTATACCGAGTCAAATGAAATTCAGGGCAACATCATTAATAAACTAAATTCATCTAATAAAGATATCATCATGATTTGGGTTCCTGGTCATTGCAACATTTACGGCAATGAGCAGGCAGACCGGTTGGCTAAGTCGACCTCAGAACTCGAGGAAGTCATTCCGATCCCTCGGGAGCTGGGGTCCTGCCTTTCCTTGGGAAAGAATTCAACATTTCTTCTGTGGCAAAGTCAGTGGATCAGGTCTGACTATACCAAGGAAATATGAACCACAAGTAATGGACTGGACGACCTCGTACAGGAAGAACAGAAGAGAAGCAGTCGTCCTGGCCAGTCTACGCCTGAACTGTACCTACAGCACCCACCTACAGCCATATATGAACCGAATCTTTCCTGCAAGATATGACACCTGCTAATCCAGTCTGACAATAGACCACACAGTGTACGAAACATTGTGAAAACAGGAATAGGCTGATAAATTATTTGAATAATAAAAAACCAACTTCACCTTCTACAATCTACTTGGTAATGAAAACAACATAATCAATCAATTGTTTATCTTTCTCAAGGGAACGGAAATAATCGATATGATAAAAGGTGGTTCGTTGGTTCGACTCTATGCTGGAGCTGGCTTTGGGGTGTGGCTGCTTTCACTCTGGGCTGGTTGTGTGGTGGGCAAAGCAATTTGCGCATCATGTTGCTGGCCAGGATCGGGAGTGGTTCGGCCTGGGGTTGTTTCCGTTATGGTGTCCAGCTGACGAGTTGCCGAAGCCATTATGCTATATTTCATATATATATTCCATGTTTTGATAAAGGACTATCTCTAATCTATCCTTTCTTTTTCGCAGTCCTTCTGGCAGCTGCACCAGTGGATGTTGTGCCGACTGGGTGGTGTTTGCTGCCACGTTGACACAATAACCACTTACCAACTTTTCTTCCATTTTTTTTTAGTAGGACTTGGTAAGACTTATAGATATTGATGTAATTATTATGTAAGGACTTTACACAGTCAAAAACCAGACAGGATTGCAGGCCGAATGACCTTACTTAAAGGTCGCTTGTCGTTAAACCCAACAAATGATAATAATAATGATAATGATAATGATAATAATGATAATACTAATAATGATGATAATAATGATATAAATAACAATGATAATGATAATAATATTAATGATAATGATAATAATGATAATGATGATAATGATAATAATAATTGTAATAATAATAATAATGATAATAATAATAATAATGATAATAATAATAGTAATAATCATAATAATAATAGTAACACTAATGATAATGATAATGATAATAATAATGATAATAATAATAATAACAACAATAATGAGGAAGTACCAGGAGGGATTGAGTGAAGAATGGCAAAAGGTGAGAGCAAACGACTTAAAAGGAGTGGGGGAGGAATGGAGTGTATTTAGGGAAGCTATGATGGCATGCGCAAAAGATGTATGTGGCATGAGAAAGGTGGGAGGTGGGCAGCTTAGAAAGGGTAGTGAATGGTGGAATGAAGAAGTAAGATTGTTAGTGAAAGAGAAGAGAGAGGCGTTTGGACGATTTTTGTAGGGAGGTAGTGCAAATGACTGGGAGATGTATAAAAGAAAGCGGCAAGAGGTCAAGAGAAAGGTGCAAGAGGTGAAAAAGAGGGCTAGTGAGAGATGGGGTGAGATAGTATAGCTAAGTTTTAGGGAGAATAAAAAGATGTTTTCGAAGGAGTTAAGATAAAGTGCGTAAGACAAGAGAACGAATGGGAACATCGGTGAAGGGGGTAAATGGGGAGGCAGAAAAACAAATAGTGATGAAGTGAGGAGATGGAGTGAATATTTTGAAGGTCTGTTGAATGTGTTTGATAATAGAGTGGCAGATGTCGGGTGTTTTGGTCGGGGTGGTGTGCGAAGTAAGAGGGTCAGGGAGATTGGTTTGGTAAACAGAGAAGAGTTAGTGAAAACTTTGCGGAAGATGAAAGGAGGCAAGGCGACAGGTTTGGATGGTATTGCAGCGGAATTTATTAAAAAGGGGGGCCGTTCTTAATTGGTTCATAAGGATATTCAGCGTATGTATGGATCATGGTGAAGTGCTTGAGGATTGGCGGAATGCATGCATAGTGCCATTGTACAAAGGCAAAGGGAATAAAGGTGAGTGTTCAAATTACAGAGGCATACGTTTCTCAAGTATTCCCGAAAAATTATATGAGAGGATATATGAGAGGGTGAAGGCACAACGGAGCATCAAATTGGAGAAGAGCAGTATGGTTTCATAAGTGGTAGAGGATGTATGGATCAGGTGTTTGCTTTGAAGAATGTATGTGAGAAATACTTAGAAAAACAGATGGATTTGTATGTAACATTTACTGATCTGGAGAAGGCATATGATAGGGTTGATAGAGATGCTTTGTGGAAGGTTTTGAAAATATATGGCGTGGGAGGTAAGTTGCTAGAATCAATGAAAAGTTTTTATCAAGGATGCAAAGCATGCGTACGAGTAGGAGGAGAGGAAAGTGATTGGTTCCCAGTGAATGTCGGTTTGCGGCAGGGGTGCACGATGTCTCCATGGTTGTTTAATTTGATTATGGATGGGGTGGTTAGGGAGGTGAATGCAAAAGTTTTGGAGAGAGTGGCAAGTATGCAGTGTGTTGGGGATGAGAGGGCTTGGGAAGTGAGTCAGTTGTTGTTCGCTGTTGATACACCGCTTGTGGCTGATTCGGGTGAGAAACTGCAGAAGTTGGTGACTGAGTTTGGTAAAGTGTGTAAGAAGAAAGTTGAGAGCAAATGTGAATGAGAGCAAAGTTATTAGGTTCACTAGTGTTGACAGACAAGTAAATTGGGAGGTAAGTTTGAATGGAGAACAACTCGAGAAAGTGAAGTGTCTTAGGTATATGGGAGTGGACTCAACAGCAGATGGCACCATGGAAGAGGAAGAGTGTCACAGGGTAGGGGAGAGGGCAAAGGTTCTGGGAGCGGTGAAAAATGTGTGGAAGGCGAGAAAGTTGTAGTGGAGAGCAAAAATGAGTGTTTGGAGGAATAGTCTTTTCAACAATGTTATATGGTTACGAGGCATGGGCTATAGAAAGAGTTTTGTGGAGGAGGGTGGATGTGTTGGAAATGAAATGTATGAGAACAATATGTGGTGTGAGGTGGTTTGATCGAGGAATTAATGAAAAGGTAAGATAGATGTGTGGTAATAAAAAGAGTGTGGTGGAGAGAGCAGAAGATCTTGAGCGATAGGGGCCTGAACATACAAGGGGGCAAAATGTGTGCAAGGAATAGAGTGCAATGGAGCGATGTGGTATATCGGTGTCCACTTGCTGTCAATAGATTGAACCAGGGCATATGAAGCGTCCGAGGTAAACCATGGAAAAGTCTGTCGGGCCTGAATGTGGAAAGGGAGCTGTGGTTTCGTTGCATTACACATGGCATCTAGAGACTGAGTGTGAACGAATGTGTCCTTTTTTGTATTTTCCTGGCGTTACCTCGCTGGTGGGGGAGTGGGTGGGTGGGTAGATGTTATTTCATGTGTGGCGGGGTGGCGACGAGAATGGATGAATGCAGCAAGTATGAAAATATACGTGTGTATATATGTATATGTCTGTGTATGTATATGCTATATATGCGTTTAAATGTATATGTATGTGATATATGCAAGTATGGGCGTTTATGTGTATAGATGTGTACGTGGGTGAGTTGGGTCATTCCTCGTTTGTTTCCTTGCGCTACCTCGCTGACGCGGGAGACGGCGATTAAGTATAACATAATAAAATAATTGATAATGATACTAACAACAACAAAAATAATAATGATAGTAATGATAATGATAATAATAATGATAATAATATTAATAATAGTAATAAAAATGATAATAATAATAGGAATGATAATAATAATGATAATGATAAAAATAAATAATGATAATGATAATGATAATAATGATAATAATTATTAAGGTACAATGACAAGGCACAAGATGTGTTCAAGATAATGTTTCTGACAACGATATACATATGGATCATTAACACTGTGTTCAGCGTGCACATGTGAGCGGCTTGTCTAAATTTGTTGATAGTGACGAGTTATCTTATAAGATGACTGAAGCTGACATGGAGAAAATTAGTAAACAAAACATCTCGAAAATAAGTCAATAAGCCAGACTCTCAACGCCGGCCTTTCATCATATATTAAACACAAGAACAGTAATGCCTGACCATTACAGTCTTGCACCAGGTACCCTCCATATCGGGCTCTTGAAGTGCACAGGAAGTCGACCACGTCCACTGGGAAGGGTGACGGGTCAAAATGTGTAGTGATGTTGTGTGGGATTTTAGCAGTTCCGTAAGCATACAGAGGCTTGTGATATGAAAAATTGGTATTTCGTAATGTTAGAAAGGTGTGTAGTGTCCAGGACGCAGACGAGAACAGGTTAACCCGTAAAGGTAAACATAGCTTCAAACGAGTGTATTTCTTGTGAATTTGTGTATGATACTGGGTTTGAATGGCTAGTGTTTACTGACTGTCGGGTCATTTTGGTGCTTAGAAGTGTTGGAAGATATAACATCTATGAGTATAGGCTAATGAATTGTGAATCAGAGGTAAGCTTATCATTTCTATGTGCGAGGTAGTGCTTGGTTATTGATTGATTTGCATGAGAAAGGTTTCGTGCTGTTGCAAAGAACTAAATTGTTAGGTATGTTGAGGTGTGATTGTAAAAGAACCATTACTTTGTCGCATACTTGGTGAACGTTTGTGATTACAAGGTAGCCGGTGATCGCTTTGAGTGGTCTATTTCGTGTGGTTTGTAGCTTTCTTATATCAGCTTATACAAGGGCACATGACCAGGTAAATGAGACGTAGTATAGAGTGCAGCAGATGGATTGTTAGTAGAGGATGCTAGAGAACTCCATTTCTATTTGTCCAAATCTGGTACCAGTAAGTGATCTGAGGGCGTATTGTTTCTTTTGTGATCTTTGTGTTGAAGTTTATGGTGCTGGGAGTACATGTGGTGTGTCTTATATGTGGTCTGCTGGAGGTAACGGAAAGTCATGTAGCAGGAGACTGAAAAATAAGCTACTCTCTAGGGTATTCCAGTGTCCCACTTGACGATTTTGGTGGGTAAATGCTTTTGAGTGACTCCAGCTTGGTGGCAGTTATGCTAAACTAATGATTAATGTTGACCGACTTTTTTTTTAACAGGATTTGCCATTCAGAGTAGTTGAAAGCAATAACGCTGATACGATTAAACATAAACCTGATAAATCTTTCGCTTCAAATCCACGACTGACTTCACTTCCACCTCTTTAGCTACAAGATAAGTTTACAGATCTTCCTCTTTTGAAAATCTGTATATCTTTTTACAACTACCATAATCATCTATAAGTATCTGTTCGCTTCCGCTACCACAAACAGCTTCGTTAGGATCTTGTGGTCAGTTGATGTCCGAATTCAGTTGTATTCAGATGCATACTTCTCAAGAATACAACAGTTAACATATACAACAGAATACTTGAACACCTTCTTATCAAGACTCCTCAAGATCGATTAAACAATGCACAAGTTACTGAGCGAAACTTTCGTCCACACTGCGCGAAACAAAAAAGATAAGTAAGGGAAAAGGTAATCTTTGTTGTTCGGAATTGTCAATGGCAGTATGTATAGTACGTGGAAAAACATCTTTGGTCCGAATTTTATAAGATTTGGCTTATCCATGGTCAAGTAATAGGTAATGAAGTCCAGAATAGTGACTTTTGCTGACGTTTAGCTCTACCCCCCAAAAAACAAGCAGTAAGTGGTTAAAACATCAATATGATATAAGCAGGTTTCATGAATAGTGGCAGATGTGGGAGCAAGTAGACAAGGGGAAATCACACATTTATTGTTCGGCATCGTCTGGTATTTGTAGAGTTGCCTTCCATATAAAATGTTCCATTTCGCTTGACTGAGGGTGTAGGGAACAACAGGCCAAAATCACGTGTTATTTACCTATGTATCTCTTAGTTAGAGGAATCTTTAGAGGACGTCAACAGAAAAAGACAGACGTTCAGACATCTGGAACCAATATGTAAGCTTACCAAGTCCCCAGCCTATCGATAAAAAATTGAAAGAATGACAGTCTACTATAGATTCTATAGATTCTGGAAAGATACAAAAATACAATATATATATATATATATATATATATATATATATATATATATATATATATATATATATATATATATATATATATATATATATATATGTATATTTTAACTTTCTAAAAGGGGAAACAGAAGAAGGAGTCACGCCGGGAGTGCTCATCCTCCTCGAAGGCTCAGATTGGGGTGTCTACATGTGTGTGGATGTAAGCAAGATGAGAAAAAAGGAGAGATAGGTAGTATGTTTGAGGAAAGGGACCTGGATGTTTTGGCTCTGAGTGAAACGAAGCTCAAGGGTAACGGGGAAGAGTGGTTTGGGAATGTCTTGGGAGGAAAGTCAGGGGTTAGTAACAGGATAAGAGCAAGGGAAGGAGTAGCACTACTCCTGAAACAGGAGTTGTGGGAGTATGTGATAGAGTGTAAGAAAGTAAACTCTAGATTGATATGGGTAAAACTGAAAGTTGATGGAGAGAGATGGGTGATTATTCGTACATATGCACCTGGGCATGAGAAGAAAGATCATGAGAGGCAAGTGTTTTGTGCGCAGCTGAATGAGTGTGTTAGTGGTTTTGATGCACAAGACCGGGTTATAGTGATGGGTGATTTGAATGCAAAGGTGAGTAATGTGGCAGTTGAGGGAATGATTGGTATACATGGGGTGTTCAGTGTTGTAAATGGAAATGGTGAAGAGCTTGTAGATTTATGTGCTGAGAAATGACTGGTGATTGGGAATACCTGGTTTAAAAAGAGGGATATATATAAGTATATGTATGTAAGAAGAAGAGATGGCCAAAGAGCGTTATTGGATTACATGTTAATTGATAAGCGCGGGAAAGAGAGAATTTTGGATGTTAATGTACTGAGAGGTGCAACTGGAGGAATGTCTGATCATTATCTTCTGGAGGCGAAGGTGAAGATTTGTAGGGGTTTTCAGAAAAGAAGAGAGAATGTTGGGGTGAAAAGAGTGGTGAGAGTAAGTGAGCTTGGGAAGGAGACTTGTGTGAGGAAGTACCAGGAGAGACTGAGTACAGAATGGAAAAAGGTGAGAACAAAGGAGGTAAGGGGAGAGGGGGAGGAATAGGATGCATTTAGGGAAGCAGTGATGGCTTGCGCAAAAGATGCTTGTGGCATGAGAAGCGTGGGAGGTGGGTTGATTAGAAAGGGTAGTGAGTGGTGGGAGGAAGAGGTAAGATCATTAGTGAAAGAGAAGAGAGAGGCATTTGGACGATTTTTACAGGGAAAAAATGCAAATGAACGGGAGATGTACAAAAGAAAGAGGCAGTAGGTCAAGAGAAAGGTGCAGGAGGTGAAAAACAGGGCAAATGAGAGTTGGGGTGAGAGAGTATCATTAAATTTTAGTGAAAATAAAAAGATGTTTTGGAAGGAGGTAAATAAGGTGCGTAAGACAAGGGAGCAAATGGGAATTTAGTGAAGAGGGCTAATGGGGAGACGATAACAAGTAGTGGTGATGTGAAAAGGAGATGGAGTGAGTATTTTGAAGGTTTGTTGAATGTGTTTGATGATAGATTGGCAGATATAGGGTGTTTTGGTCGAGGTGGTGTGCAAATTGAGAGGGTTAGGGAAAATGATTTCGCAGACAGAGAAGAGGTAGTAAAAGCTTTGCGGAAGCCGGCAAAGCAGCAGGTTTGGATGGTATTGCAGTGGAATCTATCAAAAAAGGGGATGACTGTATTGTTGACTGGTTGGTAAGGTTATTTAATGTATGTATGATTCATGGTGAGGTGCCTGAGGATTGGCGGAATGCGTGCATAGTGCCATTGTACAAAGGGAAAGGGCATAAGAGTGAGTGCTCAAATTACAGAGGTATAAGTTTGTTGAGTATTCCTGGTAAATTATATGGAAGGGTATTGATTGAGAGGGTGAAGGCATGTACAGAGCATCAGATTGGGGAAGAGCAGTGTGGTTTCAGAAGTGGTAGAGGATGTGTGGATCAGGTGTTTGCTTTGAAGAATGTATGTGAGAAATACTTAGAAAAGCAAATGGATTTGTATGTAGCATTTATGGATCCGGAGAAGGCACATGATAGAGTTGATAGAGATGCTCTGTGGAAGGTATTAAGAATATATGGTGTGGGAGGCAAGTTATGAGAAGCAGTGAAAAGTTTTTATCGAGGATGTAAGGCATGTGTACGTGTAGGAAGAGAAGAAAGTGATTGGTTGTCAGTGAATGTAGTTTGCGGCAGGGGTGTGTGATGTCTCCATGGTTGTTTAATTTGTTTATGGATGGGGTTGTTAGGGAGGTGAATGCAAGAGTTTTGGAAAGAGGGGCAAGTATGCAGTCTGTTGTGGATGAGAGAGCTTGGGAAGTGAGTCAGTTGTTGTTCGCTGATGATACAGCGCTGGTGGCTGATTCATGTGAGAAACTGCAGAGGCTGGTGACTGAGTTTGGTAAAGTGTGTGAAAGAAGAAAGTTAAGAGTAAATGTGAATAAGAGCAAGGTTATTAAGTACAGTCGGGTTGAGGGTCAAGTCAAGTGGGAGGTAAGTTTGAATGTAGAAAAACTGGAGGAAGTAAAGTGTTTTAGATATCTGGGAGTGGATCTGGCAGCGGATGGAACCATGGAAGCGGAAATGAATCATAGGGTGGTGGAGGGGGTTTAAATTCTGGGAGCCTTGAAGAATGTTTGGAAGTCGAGAACATTATCTCGGAAAGCAAAAATGGGTATGTTTGAAGGAATAGTGGTTCCAACAATGTTGTATGGTTGCGAGGCGTGGGCTATGGATAGAGTTGTGCGCAGGAGGCTGGATGTGCTGGAAATGAGATGCTTGAGGACAATATGTGGTGTGAGGTGGTTTGATCGAGTAAGTAATGTAAGTGTAAGAGAGATGTGTGGAAATAGAGTGTGGTTGAGAGAGCTGAAGAGGGTGTTTTAAAATGGTTTGGTCACATGGAGAGAATGAGTGAGGAAAGATTGACCAAGAGGATATATGTGTCAGAGGTGGCGGGAACGAGGACAAGTGGGAGACCAAACTGGAGATGGAAAGATGGAGTGAAAAAGATTTTGAGTGATCGGTGCCTGAACATGCAGGAGGGTGAAAGGCGTGCAAGGAATAGAGTGAACTGGAAAGATGTGGTATATCGGGGTCGCCGTGCTGTCAATGGATTGAACCAGGGCATGTTAAGCGTCTGAGGTAAACCATGGAAAGTTCTGTGGGGTCTGGATGTGGAAAGGGAGCTATGGTTTCGGTGCATTATTACATGACAGCTAGAGACTGAGTGTGAACGAATGGGGCCTTTGCTGTCTTTTCCTAGCGCTACCTCGCACACATGAGGGGGGAGGTGGTTGTTATTCCATGTGTGGCGAGGCGGCGATGGGAATAAATAAAGGCAGACAGTATGAATTGTGTACATGTGTATATATGTATATGTCTGTGTGTGTACATAAATGTGTACATTGAGATGTATAGGTATGTATATTTGCGTGTGTGGACGTGTATGTATATATATGTGTATGGGGGTAGGTTGCTCCATTTCTTTCGTCTGTTTCCTTGCGCTACCTCGCAAGTCTAATTTCATTGAACTGATAAAATTATGTATAAACGACTATGCATTTCAGTTTAATGGAGATTATTATGCTAAAAAATTTGGTATGGCAATGGGTAGCCCTCTTTCACCTGTACTAAGTAATCTTTATGTGGAATTTTTTGAAACAAAATTACCAAAGGATATCTTACCTTCTAATGCAATTTGGTTTAGGTATGTAGATGATGTTCTTTGTGTTTGGCCAACAAATGAAAATTTACAAATATTTCTCCCCTTACTTAACAATTTAGTACCTTCCATCAACTTTACTGTAGAAAATGAAAATGATGGTATATTACCATTTTTAAACTTCATGATCCATAGACAAGGAAACAAGTTTAAGTTTAGCATATTCAGAAAACCCACCAATGTATGCTCATATATCCATTATTACTCATCTCAACATGACAGAGTTAAATTATCATCATTTCAATCTATGTTCCTTAGGGCATTACGTATTTCCAGTCCAGAGTTTCTTGATGATGAGTTTGAGAAGATATATTCTATTGGATCTAAGTTAAAGTACCCTAGATCTTTCATTGATAAATCCCTTAAGTTAGCAAAGAAATCATTTTATAGAGTTGAGCCCAAACCTCCCATTGACACCAAGAATCTTTTAGTTCTCCCTTTTAAGAATACTTTCACTTTGCTTCCCATGTTGCTTAAATCCTTTAATGTAAATGTTACCTTAAGCAACAATAATACTATAAAGAATATCTTAATCTGGAATTCACCAGAAAATTCTCTTGGTTGCATCTATAATGTTCCTTGTGGAAACTGTGATTAATTTCATGTTGATCAGACTGGTAAGGATCTTTCTGTTAGACTTAAGGAACATGGATATAGATTTGGCAGCGGATGGAACCATGGAAGCGAAAGTGAGTCACAGGTTTGGGGAGCAGGTGAAGGTTCTGGGAGAGATGAATAATGTGAGGAAGGCGAGAACGTTGTATCGGAGATCAAAAATGGGTATGTTTGAAGGAGTAGTGGTTCCAACAACGTAATATGGTTGCGAGGCATGTGATATTGATAGAGTTGCGCGGTGGAGGGTAGATGTGTTGGAAATGAGATGTTTGAGGGCAATATGTGGTGTGAGTTAGTTTGATCGAGTAAGTAATGAAAGGATAAGAGAGATATATGGTAACAAAAAGAGTTTGGTTAAGAAAGTAGAAGAGGGGGTATTGAAATGGTTTGGTTACATGGTGAGAATGAGTGAGAAAAGATTGAAAAAGAGGATATATGTGTCAGAGGCGGAGGAAACAAGGAGAAATAGGAGACCAAATTGGAGATGGAAGGATGGAGTGGAAAAAAATTTTGAGTGATCGTGGCCTGAACATACAGGAGGGTGAGAGGTGTGCAAGGAATAGAGTGAAATGGAACGAAGTGGTATACCGGGGATGACGTACTATCAATGGATTGAACCAGGGCCTGTGAAGTGTCTGGGTAAACCATGGACGGTTTTGTCGGGCCTAGATGTGGAAAGGGAGTTGTGGTTTCGGTGCATTACACACGACAGCTAAAGACTGAGTGTGAACGAATGTGGTTTTTGTTGTCTTTTCCTAGCGCTACCTCGCGCGCACGTGGGCGAAGGGGGTGCCATTTCATGTGTGGCGAGGTGGCGAAGGAAATTGATGAAGACAGCAAGTATGAATATGCACATGTGTATATATGTTTATGTATGTATATGTATATGTATGTATACGTTCAAATGTTCAGATATGTATATGTGCGTGTGTGGGCGTGTATGTACATACTTGTGTATATAGGTGGGTTGGGCCGTTCTTTCATCTGTTTCCTTGCGCAACCTCGCTAACCCAGGAGCAGCGACAAAGTATAATAGAAAAGAATAAGAAACAGCATAGAGGTAGGTCCTCTTTCCTATGAAGAACGACATGAAGAACATTGTGCATGTGATATTATAGGGGAACTATAGCCTACGTGTTTTTCTTCTTCAGAAGGCCGGAGGTGGTGGTGACGATAGTGTCACCGCCCAGGAGGACGAGGCTGCACTGAGCGGTGAGGACGAGACTGAGGCGGACCGTATCGTTCCCCTCAGCTTGGAAAACATGCAGGGCATCTTCTTGATCACTCTCTTTGGATGGATTTGCGGCTCTCTCTCCTTTATACTGGAGAGAACCATCATTTCACGCTAGCCACGAGTGAAAAGATTAAGAACGCGGCTTAACCGAGAAAAAATGTATTGACACGAGCACCAGTTTACCAAAATAAAATAACATGAGCATCTTGTTGACTGCTGAACTGTATAGCAGAAAAAAATATATCAATCCAGTTATAGAGCATCACCTTTCTCAATTACCTTCTTCTTCTTTCCTATTTTCTTAAACAAGAAACGTTTCTTTGTCTTCCCAAATTGAGTCCTCGCTAAGTAATCATATAAAGGATTGATCATATTTTCCTTTTGTTATATTATATTCATATCATACATAATCGCAGTTCCCGCGTTAGCAAGGTAGCGCAAGGAAACATACATATACATACATATACCTTTCAACGTATACCTACATATAAATACAAAGACATGTACATATATGCATATTTACATATCCATACTTACTGCCTTTTTTCCATTCCCGTCGCCACATCCCCACATAAGAGGAATGGCCGAACCCACTTTATATAAACATGTATATACATAAACGCCCACACACGCACATATACATACATATTCCTTTCAACGTATACCTAGATATACATACACAGACATATGCATATATACATATGTACATATAAATACCTACTTCCTTCATCCAGTCTCGTCGCCAACCCGCCACACACGAAATAGAATCCCCTCTCCCCTCCCCGAGGTAGCGCTAGGAAAAGACAAAAAAAGGCCACATTCGTTCACACTTATTCTCTAGCTGCCATGTGTAATACACCGAAACCAAAGCTCCCTTTCCATATCCAGGACCCAGAGACCTTTCCAAGGTTTACCACAGACGTTTCACATGCCCATTAACAGCATGTCGACCCCGGTATAGCACATCGTTCGCATTCACTCTATTCCATGCACGCCTTTCAGCCTTGTGTATGTTCAGGTCCCGATCGCTCAAAATGTATTTCACTCCAGCCTTATACCCTCAATTTGGTCTCCCGCTTATCCTTCTTCCCTCCACCTCTGACACAAATATCCTCTTTGTCAATCTATACTCACTCATTCTCTCCATGAGTCCAAACCATTTCAAAACACCCTCTTCTGCTCTCTCAACTACACTCTATTTAATAGCACACATCTTTCTTACCCTTTGATTACTTAATCAAATCACCACACACAACATATTGTCCTCAAAATTTTCATTTCCAACACATCCACCCTCCTTCGCAAATCCCTATCTATAGCCTACACCTCGTACCTATATAACATTGTTGGAACCACTGTTCCTTCAAAAATGCCAATTTACAGTCTCCGAGGTAAAATTCTCACTTACAACATATTCTTCAACGCCCCCAGAACCTTCGATCCCTCCCTCACACTGTGACTCACTTCCGATTACATGATTCCATTCGCTGCTAAGTCCATTATCAGATATCTAAAACACTTTACCTCCTACTGTTTTTCTCCATTCAAACTTACTTCCCAATTCACTGGTCCCTCAACCCTACTTAACGTAATAACCTTGCTCTTATTCACGTTTACTCTCAACTTTTTCCTTTCACACAAATTTCTAAACTAACCAATTTCTGCAATTTCTCACCCAAATCGTCCACCAGCGAAGTATCATCAGCGAACAACAACTGACTCATTTCTCAAGCTCTCTCAACCAGAACAGACTGCATACTTGCCCCTCTCTCCAAAATTCTTGCATTCACCTCCCTAACAACCCCATCCATAAACAAATCAAACAACTATGGAGATATCACGCACCTCTGCCGCAAACCAACATTCACTGAGAACCAACCACTTTCCTCTCTTCCTCCTCATACACATACCTTACATCCTTCGAAAAAACTTTTCACTACTTTTAGCAACTTACCTCCTACAAAATATGATTCTCAAGATCCTTAGATGCTTTATAGAGATCCATTTGTTTTTCTTTCGCTCAAATATATTCTTCAAAGCAAACACCCGATCCACACATGCTCTACCAATTCAGAAACCACGCTGCTCTTCCCCAATCTGACGTCCCATACATGCCTTCACCTTCTCAAATCAATACCCTCCCATAAAACTTCACAGGAATACTCAACAAACTTATGTCTCAGTAATTTGAACACTCACTTTTATCCCCTTTGCCTTTGTACAATGGTAATATGCACTTCACCGTTATCCATACATACACTATGTATCCACACCAACGTATCAACAATACAGTCACCCCTTTTTTTAATTACAATACCAATATATATATATATATATATATATATATATATATATATATATATATATATATATATATATATATATATATATATATATATATATATATATATATATATATATATATATATATATATGTATATATAAATGATTAATAGTATTATTCTATCTATTATTTATTTTATTTTGCTTTGTCGCTGTCTCCCGCGTTAGCGAAGTAGCGCAAGGAAAAGACGAAAGAATGGCCCAACCCACCCACATACATATGTATATACATACACGTCCACACAAGCAAATACACATACCTATACATCTCAATGTATACATATATATACACACACAGACTTATACATATATACACATGTACATAATTCATACTGTCGGCCTTTATTTATTCCCATCGCCATCCCGCCACACATGGAATACCATCCCCCTCCCCCCTCATGTGTGCGAGGTAGCACTAGGAAAAGACAACAAAGGCCCCATTCGTTCACACTCAGTCTCTAGCTGTCATGTAATAATGCACCAAAACCACAGCTCCCTTTCCACATCCAGGCCCCACAAACCTTTCCATGGTCTACCCCAGACGCTTCACATGCGCTGATTCAATCCATTGACAACAAGTCGACCCCGGTATACCACATCGTTCCAATTCGCTCTATTCCTTGCATGCCTTTCACCCTCCTGCATGTTCAGGCCCCGACCACTCAAAATCTTTTTCACTCCATCTTTCCACCTAAAATTTCGTCTCCCACTTCCCCTCGTTCCCTCCACCTCTAACACATATATCCTCTAGTTCAATCTTTCCTCACTCATTCTCTCCATGTCACCAAACCATTTCAAAACACCCTCTTCTGCTCTCTCAACCACACTCTTTTCATTTCCACACATCTCTCTTACCTTTACATTACTTATTTGTTCAAACCATCCCACACCACATATTGTCCTCAAACATCTCATTTCCAGCACATCCACCCTCCTGCGCACAACTCTATCCATAGCCCACGCCTCGCAACCATACAACATTGTTGAAACCACTATTCCTTCAAACATACCCATTTTTGCTTTCCGAGATAGTGCTCTCGACTTCCACACATTCTTCAAGGCTCCCAGAATTTTCGCCCCCTCCCCCACCCTAGGATTCACTTCCGCTTCCATGGTTCCATCCGCTGCCAGATCCACTCCTAGATATCTAAAACACTTTACTTCCTCCAGTTTTTCTCCATTCAAACTTACCTCCCAATTGACTTGACCCTCAACCCTACTGTACCTAATAACCTTGCTCTTATTCACATTTACTCTCATCTTTCTTCTTTCACACACATTACCAGATTCAGTCACCAGCTTCTGCAGTTTCTCACAAGAATCAGCCACCAGCGCTGTATCATCAGCGAACAACAACTGACTCACTTCCCAAGCTCTCCCATCCACAACAGACTGCATACTTGCCCTCTTTCCAAAACTCTTGCATTCACCTCCCTAACAACACAATCCATAAACAAATTAAACAACCATGGGAACATCACATACCCCTGCCGCAAACCTGCATTCACTAAGAACCAATCATTTTCCTCTCTTCCTACACGTACACATGCCTTACATCCTCGATAAAAACTTTTCACTGCTTCTCATAACTTGCCTCCCACACCATATATTCTTAAAACCTTCCACAGAGCATCTCTATCAACTCTGTAATATGCCTTTTCCATTTGCTTTTCTAAGCATTTCTCACATACATTCTTCAAAGCAAACACCTGATCCACACATCCTCTACCACTTCTGAAACCACACTGCTCTTCCCCAGTCTGATGCTCTGTACATGCCTTCACCTTCTCAATCAATACCCTCCCATATAATTTACCAGGAATACTTAACAAAATTACATCTCTGTAATTAGAGCACTTACTCTTACCCCGTTTGCATTTGTACAGTGGCACTATGCAAGCATTCCGCCAATCCTCAGGCATCTCACCATGAATCATACATGCATTAGATAACCTTACCAACCAGTCAACAATACAGTCACCACCTTTTTAGATAAATTCCACTGCAATACCATCAAAACCCGCTGCCTTGCCGGCTTTCATCTTCCGCAAAGCTTTTACTACCTCTTCTCTGTTTACCAAATCATTTTCCCTAACCCACTCACTTTGCACATCACCTCGACCAAAACATCCTATATCTCCCACTCTATCATCAAACACATTTAACAAACCTACAAAATAGTCACTCCATCTCCTTCTCACATCACCACTTCTTGTTATCACCTACCCATTAGCCCCCTTCACTGAAGCTCCCATTTGCTCCCTTGTCTTACGCACTTTATTTACCTCCTTCCAAATACCCTTTTATTTTACCTAAAATTTAATGATACTCTCTCACCCCAACTCTCATTTGCCCTCTTTTTCACCACTTGCGCCTTTCTCTTGACCTACTGCCTCTTTCTTTTATACATCTCCCACTCATTTGCATTTTTTCCCTGCAAAAATCGTCCAAAAGCTTCCCTCTTCTCTTTCACTAATAATCTTACTTCTTCATCCCACCACTCACTCCCCTTTCTCATCAATCCACCTCCCAAGCTTCTCATGCCACAAGCATCTTTTGCGCAAGCCATCACTGCTTCCCTAAATACATCCCATTCCTCCCCCACTCCCCTTACCTCCTTTGTTCTCACCTTTTTCCATTCTGTACTCATTCTCTCCCGGTACTTCCTCACACAAGTCTCCTTCCCAAGCTCACTTACTCTCACCACTCTCTTCACCCCAACATACTCGCTTCTTTTCTGAAAAGCCCTACAAATCTTCACCTTCGCCTTCACAAGATAATGTTCAGACATCCCTCCAGTTGTACCTCTCAGCACATTAACATCCAAAAGTCTCTCTTTGGCGCCTATCAATTAGCACGTAATCCAATAATGCTCTCTGGTCATCTCTCCTACTTACATACGCATACCTATGTATATCACGCTTTTTAAACCAGTTATTACCAATCACCAGTCCGTTTTCAGCACATAAATCTAAAAGCTCTTCACCATTTCCATCTAAAACATTGAACACCCAATGTTTACCAATCATTCCCTCAACTGCCACATTACACACCTTTGCATTCAAATCACCCATCACTATAACCCGATCTCGTGCATCAAAACCACTAACACACTCATTCAACTGCTCCCAAAACACTTGCATCTCGTGATCTTTCTTCTTATGCCCAGGTGCATATGCACCAATAATGACCCATCTCTCTCCATCAACTTTTAGTTTTACCCATATTAATCTAGAATTTACTTTCTTACACTCTATCACATACTCCCACCACTCCTGTTTCAGGAGTAGTGCTACTCCTTCCCTTGCTCTTGTCCTCTCACTTATCCCTGAATTTACTCCCAAGACATTCCCAAACCACTCTTACCCTTTACCCTTGAGTTTCGTTTCACTCAGAGCCAAAACATCCAAACTACCTATCTCTCCTTTTTTCTCATCTTGGTTACATCCACACACATTTAGACACCCCAGTCTGAGCCTTCGAGGAGGATGAGGACTCCCCGCATGACTCCTTCTTCTGTTTCCCATTTTAGAAAATTAAAATACAAGGAGGGGAGGGTTTCTAGTCCCCCGCTCCCATATATATATATATATATATATATATATATATATATATATATATATATATATATATATATATATATATATATATATATATATATATATATATTATACCTCTGTAATTTGAAATTACAAATTACAGAGGTATAAGTTTGTTGAGTATTCCTGGTAAATTATATGGGAGGGTATTGATTGAGAGGGTGAAGGCATGTACAGAGAATCAGATTGGGGAAGAGCAGTGCGGTTTCAGAAGTGGTAGAGGATGTGTGGATCAGGTGTTTGCTTTGAAGAATGTATGTGAGAAATACTTAGAAAAGCAAATGGATTTGTATGTAGCATTTATGGATCTGGAGAAGGCATATGATAGAGTTGATAGAGATGCTCTGTGGAAGGTATTAAGAATATATGGTGTGGGAGGCAAGTTGTTAGAAGCAGTGAAAAGTTTTTATCGAGGATGTAAGGCATGTGTACGTGTAGGAAGAGAGGAAAGTGATTGGTTCTCAGTGAATGTAGGTTTGCGGCAGGGGTGTGTGATGTCTCCATGGTTGTTTAATTTGTTTATGGATGGGGTTGTTAGGGAGGTAAATGCAAGAGTCCTGGAAAGAGGGGCAAGTATGAAGTCTGTTGGGGATGGGAGAGCTTGGGAAGTGAGTCAGTTGTTGTTCGCTGATGATACAGCGCTGGTGGCTGATTCATGTGAGAAACTGCAGAAGCTGGTGACTGAGTTTGGTAAAGTGTGTGGAAGAAGAAAGTTAAGAGTAAATGTGAATAAGAGCAAGGTTATTAGGTACAGTAGGGTTGAGGGTCAAGTCAATTGGGAGGTGAGTTTGAATGGAGAAAAACTGGAGGAAGTGAAGTGTTTTAGATATCTGGGAGTGGATCTGTCAGCGGATGGAACCATGGAAGCGGAAGTGCATCATAGGGTGGGGGAGGGGGCGAAAATTTTGGGAGCCTTGAAAAATGTGTGGAAGTCGAGAACATTATCTCGGAAAGCAAAAATGGGTATGTTTGAAGGAATAGTGGTTCCAACAATGTTGTATGGTTGCGAGGCGTAGGCTATGGATAGAGTTGTGCGCAGGAGGATGGATGTGCTGGAAATGAGATGTTTGAGGACAATGTGTGGTGTGAGGTGGTTTGATCGAGTAAGTAACGTAAGGGTAAGAGAGATGTGTGGAAATAAAAAGAGCGTGGTTGAGAGAGCAGAAGAGGGTGTTTTGAAATGGTTTGGGCACATGGAGAGAATGAGTGAGGAAAGATTGACCAAGAGGATATATGTGTCGGAGGTGGAGGGAACGAGGAGAAGAGGGAGACCAAATTGGAGGTGGAAAGATGGAGTGAAAAAGATTTTGTGTGATCGGGGCCTGAACATGCAGGAGGGTGAAAGGAGGGCAAGGAATAGAGTGAATTGGAGCGATGTGGTATACAGGGGTTGACGTGCTGTCAGTGGATTGAATCAAGGCATGTGAAGCGTCTGGGGTAAACCATGGAAAGCTGTGTAGGTATGTATATTTGCGTGTGTGGACGTGTGTATGTACATGTGTATGGGGGGGGGGGGTTGGGCCATTTCTTTCGTCTGTTTCCTTGCGCTACCTCGCAAACGCGGGAGACAGCGACAAAGTATAAAAAAAAAAAAAAAAAATATATATATATATATATATATATATATATATATATATATATATATATATATATATATATTGATTAATTTGTTTATGGATGGGGTTGTTAGGGAGGTAAATGCAAGAGTTTTGGAAAGAGGGGCAAGTATGAAGCCTGTTGGGGATGAGAAAGCTTGGGAAGTGAGTCAGTTGTTGTTCGCTGATGATACAGCGCTGGTGGCTGATTCATGTGAGAAACTGCAGAAGCTGGTGACTGAGTTTGGTAAAGTGTGTGGAAGAAGAAAGTTAAGAGTAAATGTGAATAAGAGCAAGGTTATTAGGTACAGTAGGGTTGAGGGTCAAGTCAATTGGGAGGTGAGTTTGAATGGAGAAAAACTGGAGGAAGTGAAGTGTTTTAGATATCTGGGAGTGGATCTGGCAGCGGATGGAACCATGGAAGCGGAAGTGGATCATAGGGTGGGGGGAGGGGGCGAAAATTCTGGGGGCCTTGAAGAATGTGTGGAAGTCGAGAACATTATCTCGGAGAGCAAAAATGGGTATGTTTGAAGGAATAGTGGTTCCAACAATGTTGTATGGTTGCGAGGCGTGGGCTATGGATAGAGTTGTGCGCAGGAGGATGGATGTGCTGGAAATGAGATGTATGAGGACAATGTGTGGTGTGAGGTGGTTTGATCGAGTGAGTAACGTAAGGGTAAGAGAGATGTGTGGAAATAAAAAGAGCGTGGTTGAGAGAGCAGAAGAGGGTGTTTTGAAGTGGTTTGGGCACATGGAGAGAATGAGTGAGGAAAGATTGACCAAGAGGATATATGTGTCGGAGGTGGAGGGAACGAGGAGAAGAGGGAGACCAAATTGGAGGTGGAAAGATGGAGTGAAAAAGATTTTGTGTGATCGGGGCCTGAACATGCAGGAGGGTGAAAGGAGGGCAAGGAATAGAGTGAATTGGAGCGATGTGGTATACCGGGATTGACGTGCTGGCAGTGGATTGAATCAAGGCATGTGAAGCGTCTAGGGTAAAACATGGAAAGCTGTGTAGGTATGTATATTTGCGTGTGTGGACGTATGTATATACATGTGTATTGGGGGGGGGGTTGGGCCATTTCTTTCGTCTGTTTCCTTGCGCTACCTCGCAAACGCGGGAGACAGCGACAAAGTATAATGAATAAATAATATATATATATATATATATATATATATATATATATATATATATATATATATATATATATATATATATATGCATTGGTATTGTAATGACAAAGTGTCAACTCGGTTATTAATCTAATACTATTACCATCATTGAATCTTCTATTATTGAATGCATAAAGAATAATAACCTTAATATTAGTGATGGTCCATACAAATTAGATAAGTTTATTGATGAAAAAAATTTGTAAAATGATAAGTTTACGAACGCTCGTTGTCTGTCTTCGATAATCGCATGTTTACCAAATGGCGTCCTAGCTTCGTCTATTCTATGTATATCAACTGACGATTACATTTCTCTCATGTGTCCTCCCTGATAATGTGATTATTACACAAAAGTGCACTTAGGAGCTTACGGTGTTTCATTTCCCCGTGGACTTATATGAATATATATATATATATATATATATATATATATATATATATATATATATATATATATATATATATATATATATATATAAATATATATATTATCCCTGGGGATAGGGGAGAAAGAATACTTCCCACGTATTCCCTGCGTGTCGTAGAAGGCGACTAAAAGGGGAGGGAGCGTGTGGCTGGAAATCCTCCCCTCTCGTTTTATTTTTAATTTTCCAAAAGAAGGAACAGAGAAGGGGGCCAGGTGAGGATATTCCCTCTAAGGCCCAGTCCTCTGTTCTTAACGCTACCTCGCTAATGCGGGAAATGGCGAATAGTATGAAAGAAAGAAAGAAAATATATATATATATATATATATATATATATATATATATATATATATATATATATATATATATATATATATATATATGTATATATATATATATATATATATATATATATATATATATATATATATATATATATATATATATATATACATATATATATATATATATATATATATATATATATATATATATATATATATATATATATATATATATATATATATGTATATATATGCTTGTGGGATGAGAAGCGTGGGAGGTGGGTTGATTAGAAAGGGTAGTGAGTGGTGGGATGAAGAGGTAAGATTATTAGTGAAAGAGAAGAGAGAGGCATTCGGACGATTTTTGCAGGGAAATAATGCAAATGAGTGGGAGATGTATAAAAGAAAGAGGCAGGAGGTCAAGAGGAAGGTGTAAAAGGTGAAAAAGGGTGCAAATGAGAGTTGGGGTGAAAGATTATTATCAAATTTTAGGGAGAATAAAAAGATGTTTTGGAAGGAGGTAAATAAAGTGCTAAGACAAGGGAACAAATGGGAACTTCAGTGAAGGGGGCTAATGGGGAGGTGATAACGAGTGGTGGTGATGTGAAAAGTAGACGGAGTGTGCATTTTGAAGGTTTCTTGAATGTGTTTGATGATAGAGTGGCAGATATAGGGTGTTTTGGTCGAGGTGGTGTGCAAAGTAAGAGGGTTAGGGAGGAAGAATTGGTAAACAGAGAAGAGGTAGTAAAAGCTTTGCGGAAATGAAAGCCGGCAAGGCAGTAGGTTTTGATGGCATTGCAGTGGAATTCATTAAGAAAAAGGGGTGACTGTATTGTTGACTGGTTGGTAAGGTTATTTAATGTATGTATGACTCATGGCGAGGTGCCTGAGGACTGGCAAAGGCAAAGGGGATAAGAGTGAGTGCTCAAATTACAGGGGTTTATAAGTTTGTTGAGTATTCCCTGGGAAAATTATATGGGAGGGTACTGAATGAGAGGTGAAGGCATGTACAGAGCATCAGATTGGGGAGAGCAGTGTGGTCCAGAAGTGGTAAGAGGATGTGTGAATCAGGTGTTTGCTTTGAAAAATGTCTGTGAGAAATACTTAGAAAAGCAAATGGATTTGTATGTAGCTTTTATGGATCTGGAGAAGACATATGATAGAGTTGATAGATAGCTTTGTGGATGGTATTAAGAATATATGGTGTGGGGGGTAAGTTGCTAGAAAGCAAAAGTAAAAATTTTTTTAAATCAAGGATGTAAGGCATGTGTGCCTGTAGGAAGAGAGGAAAGTGATTGGTTCTCAGTGAATGTTGCTTTGGGCGGTAGGAGTGCGTGATGTCTCCATGGTTGTTTGATTTGTTCATGGATGGGGTTGTTAGGAAGGTGAATGCAAGAGTCTCGGAAAGAGGGGCAAGTATGAAGTCTGTTGTGGATGAGACAGCTTGGGAAGTGAGTCAGTTGTTTTCGCACGCCTCGGGAGTGGATCTGGCAGCGGATGGAACCATGGAAGCGGAAGGGGAATCATAGGGTGGGGGAGGGGGCGAAAATTCTGGAGCCTTGAAGAATGTGTGGAAGTCGAGAACATTATCTCCGAAAGCAAAAAGGGCTATGTTTGAAGGAATAGTGGTTCCAACAATGTTGTATGGTTGCGAGGCGTGGGCTATGACTAGAGTTGTGCGCAGGAGGGTGGATGTGCTAGAATGAGATGTTTCAGGACATTATGTGGTGTAAGGTGGTTTGATTGAGTAAGTATTGTAAGGGTAAGAGAGATGTATGGGAAATAAAAAAAGCGTACTTGAGAGAGCAGAAGAGGGTGTTTTGAAATGGTTTGGGCACATGGAGAGAATGAGTGAGGTAAGATTGACCAAGAGGATATATGTGTCGGAGGTGGGGGGAACGAGGAGAAGTGGGAGACCAAATTGGAGGTGGAAAGATAGAGTGAAAAAGATTTTGAGTGATCGGGGCCTGAACATGCAGGAGGGTGAAAGGCGTGGGAAGGAATAGAGTGAATTGGATCGATGTGGTATACCGGGTTGACGTGCTGTCAATGGATTGAATCAGGGCATGTGAAGCGTCTGGGGTAAACCTGGAAAGTTGTGTGGGGCCTGGATGTGGAAAGGGAGCTGTGATTTCGGGCATTATTGCATGACAGCTAGAGACTGAGTGTGAACGAATGGGGCCTTTGTTGTTTTTTCTTAGCGCTACCTGGCACACCCTGAGGGGGGAGGAGGGATGTTATTCCATGTGTGTCGAGGTGGCGATGGAAAGAATAAAGGCAGACAGTGTGAATTGTGTGCATGTGTAATATATGTATTGTCTGTGTGTGTATATATATGTGTACATTGAGATGTTTGGTATGTATATTTGCGTATGTGGACGTGTATATATATACATGTGTATGTGGGTGGGTTGGGCTATTTCTTTCGTCTGTTTCCTTGCGCTACCCCCCAAACGCGGGAGACAGCGACAAAGCAAAATAAGGAAATAAATAATATATATATATATATAATATATATATATATATATAATATATATATATATATATTATTATATATATATATATATATATATATATATATATATATATATATATGAATATCTGTTTGGGGCAGAGATGCTTGATGTCTCAATGGGTTTTTTAATTTGTTTATGGAAGGGGTTCTTAGGAAGGTGAATACAAACGTTTTGGAGAGAGGGGCAAGTATGCCGTCTGCTGTCGATGAGAGGGCTTCGGAAGTGAGTCAGTCGTTGTTTGCTGATGATACACCGCTGGTGGCTGATTCGGGTGAAAAACTGCGGAAGCTGGTGACTAAGTTTGGTAAAGTGTGAGAATGTAGTAAGCTGAGAGTAAATGCGAATAAGAGCAAGGTTATTAGGTTCAGTACCGTTGGGGGACAGGTACACTGGGAGGTAAGTTTGAACTGAGAACATTTCGAGGAAGTGAAGTGCTTTCGATATCTGGGAGTGGATTTGGCAGCGGATGGAACCATGGAAGTGAAGTGAGTCACAGGGTTGGGGAGGGGGTGAAGGTTCTGGGAGCGTTGAAGATTATGTGGAAGGCAAGAACATTATCTCAGAGAGCAAAAGGGGTATGTTTGAAGAATAGTGGTTCCAACAATGTTATATGGTTGCAAGACTTAGCATATAGATAGGGTTGTGCGGAGGAGGCTGGATGTGTTGGAAATGAGATGTTTGAGGACATTTTGTGGTAATGAGGTTGTATGATCGAGTAAGTAATGAAAGGGTACGAGAGATGTGTGGTAATAAAAGGGGAGCGTGGTTGAGAGATCAGAATAGCATGTATTGAAATGGTTTAGTCACATGGAGAGAAGAGTGAGGAAAGATTGACAAAGAGGATATAATATGTCCGAGGTGGGGGGAACAGGAGAAGTGGGAGACCAAATTGAATGTGTAAGGATCGAGGTGAAAAATATTTTTAGCGATCGGGGCCTTAACATACTGGTGGGTGAAAGGTCATGCAAGGTCGACGTGCTGTCAATGGATTGGAAACAGGCATATAAAGTTTTAAAGGGGTAAACCAAGGAAAGTTTTGTGGGCCTGGATGTGGAAAGGGAGGTGTGGTTTCGGTGCATTACACATGATAGCTAGAGACTGGCGTGAACGAATGTGGCCTTTGTTGTCTTTTCCTGCGCTAAACCTCGCCCGGGGGGTGGGGGTCTCATGTGTGACGGGGTGGTGTCGGGAATGGATGAAGCCAGTTTGTATGAAATGTACAAATATGTATATATGTATGTGTCTGTGTATGTATATGTACGTATACGCTGAAATGTATAGGTATGTATATGTGTGTGTTTTGCTTTATGGTATCTTTCTTCCATGGTTCTTAAATCTTGGTGGAATCGTTCACCCTGCTCCTCACTTAGGTCACCAAGGTTGTCTTGGAAACGATCCAAGAAAATTCCTTACAACCAGAAAACGAAAACCATGCATCTGCCTCAGCATTGTTCAATGAATTTTGGAAATGTGGGTCTTTCATGATTTTCCCTGATTTGCGACCCGTCGAAAATACCTGCCTTCAGCTTCTCCATGCTCAGCATTGGAAATTTTCTGCATATGTAGTCAAAAGCAGTCCCCTTCTTTGTTCAAAGCCTTCACAAACTCTTCCATTAAATCTAGTCTGATGTACAGTGGTGGTAAAATATCTTATCTCTATCAATTGCATTGTGATTACACTCTTTTCTCCAACCACCATGTTTTCTCTCAGAGGTCATTTTTTCTCCACCCAGGCTCATCCATAGCTCTACTATCTCGAAGACAGATAAAGCAAGGATACATTGGTGTATTCACTCTGCTGACCCCGGAGAAAAGTCACTGTCTTAAGATACACACAGATTAGCCATTGGTGATGATGGTATTAATCTTTTGTAAGACCAGGGCGATTGTTTCCTGCTGTTCAGTCCATCTTAGTTGAGCGACCAAAATTTGGGAAATTTATCCATATTTGTTGCCATTTGTAGAAGCCCAAAATTTTAAGCTCCCGCTTAAACTATCTATGTTCATGAGAGGTACATTTTTGATAAGTGCATTATCTTAAGGACTATTGCTGCTAGAAGGAAATGAAGGTCATATTCTTATTTAGTAATGTGAACATTACTTAGAATCATGTTTAAACTCTGAGGCAAACAAATATTTGTTCCCCAGTGATCAAAAGAGTAAGCCCTAAGTTTATCAAGTAATTGTTTTGTGCATAGCAAGTTTGAGTATAATTAATCTTGTGTATAATGACTATGAAAATAGAAAATTAGAGTATGTCCATAGCAATACTATTAAAACAATAAGCAAACTAAATGATTTACAAAAATCAAGCCCTATACCAATTAACAAAATTTATTTGTCGTAGATAATGGAGGCATTCACCTCAGCCAGGCATCGACCTCCAGTGTACTTTGCCACAGAAGATCGTAACATGACAACCCTAAAACTAACCATAAGTTTCCCTTCCGTATTACCAGAAATGTCCTTGCCCACAAGCATGAATAATTCTATTACTCTCTCTCCTCTCAATCTCTCTCTCTCTCTCTCTCTCTCTCTCTCTCAGTCATTTTCTCCTCTCTCCTCTCTCTCTCACACTCTCTCTCTCTATCCCTCTCTCTCTCTTCCTCTCCTCTCTCTCTCTCTCCAATAACTTCAAATTTTCCCAGCATTGCACTGAAGCTGCCAAGAAAACAGATAGGATTGTTAGGACTTAATAAACAGGAACTCTAAGTACAAAAACAAGGATGTACATTTTCACTATACCTGTCTGCTTAACAACAACCTCGACTATGTTGTGCAGTTTTGGGCCCCACACTTAAGTAAGGACATTCTTAAATTGGAAGCTGTGCAGCGAGGAGCAAATGGATTCATTCCCTCTTGCGTAACAAATCATATGAGGAGAAAGTGCGAGAAAATTTAAAATTGTTCTCCCTAACAAAAGGCGCCTCCGGAGCAAGTTGATAGAATGTTTCAAAACACTTACTGGATTCAACGAGGTTGACCATTGAACATTTCCCTACTGTACGCCAGCATTACGAAGAGAGGAAATAGATGAAAGTTAATCTAGACCGTAGAACGTATCTTCTTCCCAACGACATTACTGATGCATGGAATAAGCTCACAGAAAATGTTGTTCAGAACAACCCACATAACATCTTCAAAATTAAGCTTGATCATCACTTTCCAGGATCAAATAGTTCATTTAATTAGTTATCATAAAGCAGTGGTAATTCATAAATACCTTCTCAGCAACTGGTGCAGAATCATGCTAACATTGGTTCAACTATTCCCCCTGCTTTGAAAGAGTACTGAATTATTACTGTATCATTCCTCAACATCAAAATAATATATGCATGGTAGGTCGGGAGGCTGGAGCTCAAGTGTATTCTTAGTATTGTCTTTATAACAGAAAGTGAAGGGATGCATGACATATTCATGTTCGTTCTACCTCTTGACTTTCCTATAAAGATATCCTTCAGGCTTATTCATCCTGCAAGGGTGTTCTATTTTACCTATTTTTCTGCTGGCGTGTACGGAGGGTGTTGAAGATGGGGAAGAACCTGTGCTTTGAAGTCACTTCTTTCTACTGCTCACAAGGGGGCCTCTTCTTCTTTTATTTTTTTTTTTTG
>NC_092228.1:23246128-23258160 GCF_036320965.1 Panulirus ornatus
CCTTTGTAATATGAGCACTCATTTTATCCCCTTACCTTTGTGCAATGGCACTTGTGCAAGGATTCCGCCAATTCCTCAGGAGCTCACCATGATTCTTACTACATTAAATAGCCTTACCAAACCTTGTCAACAATACAGTAACCCCCTTTTTTATTTAATAAATTCCACTGCAATACCATCCAAACCTGCTGCCTTGCCGGCTTTCATCTTCCGTAAAGCTTTTACTACCTCTTCTCTATTTACCAAATCATTTTCCCTAACCCTCTCACTTTGCACACCACCTCGACCAAAATACCCTATATCTGCCACTCTACCATCAAACACATTCAACAAACCTTCATATATATATATATATATATATATATATATATATATATATATATATATATATATATATATATATATTTTTTTTTTTATACTTTGTCGCTGTCTCCCGCGTTTGCGAGGTAGCGCAACATATATATAGCGCAATATATATATATATATATATATATATATATATATATATATATATATATATATATATATATATATAAATCAGATTGGGGAAGAACAGTGTGATTTCAGAGGTGGTGGAGGATGTGTGGATCAGGTGTTTGCTTTGAAGAATGTATGTGAGAAATACTTAAAAAAGCAAATGGATTTGTATGTAGCATTTATGGATCTGGAGAAGGCATATGATAGAGTTGATAGAGATGCTCTGTGGAAGGTATTAAGAATATATGGTGTGGGATGCAAGTTGTTAGAAGCAGTGAAAAGTTTTTATCGAGGATGTAAGGCATGTGTACGTGTAGGAAGAAAGGAAAGTGATTGGTTCTCAGTGAATGTAGGTTTGCGGCAGGGGTGCGTGATGTCTCCATGGTTGTTTAATTTGTTTATGGATGGGGTTGTTAGGGAGGTGATTGCAAGAGTTTTGGAAAGAGGGGCAAGTATGAAGTCTGTTGTGGATGAGAGAGCTTGGGAAGTGAGTCAGTTGTTGTTCGCTGATGATACAGCGCTGGTGGCTGATTCATGTGAGAAACTGCAAAAGCAGGTGACTGAGTTTGGTAAAGTGTGTGAAAGAAAAAAATGTTAAGAGTAAATGTGAATAAGGGCAAGGTTATTAGGTACAGTAAGGTTGAGGGTCAAGTGAATTGGGAGGTAAGTTTGAATGGAGAAAAACTGGAGGAAGTAGAGTGTTTTAGATATCTGGGAGTGGATTTGGCAGCGGATGGAACCTTGGAAGCGGAAGTGGATCATAGGGTGGGGGAGGGGGCGAAAATCCTGGGAGCATTGAAGAATGTGTGGAAGTCGAGAACATTATCTCGGAAAGCAAAAATAGGTATGTTTGAAGGAATAGTGGTTCCAACAATGTTGTATGGTTGCGAAGCGTGGGCTATGGATAGAGTTGTACGCAGGAGGGTGGATGTGCTGGAAATGAGATGTTTGAGGACAATATGTGGTGTGAGGTGGTTTGATCGAGGAAGTAACGTAAGGGTAAGAGAGATGTGTGGAAATAAAAAAGAGCGTGGCTGAGAGAGCAGAAGAGAGTGTTCTGAAATGGTTTGGGCGCATTGAGAGAATGAGTGAGGAAAGATTGACCAAGAGGATATATGTGTCGAAGGTGAAGGGAACGAGGAGAAGTGGGAAACGAAATTGGAGGTGGAAAGATGGAGTGAAAAAGATTTTGTTTGATCGGGGCCTGAACATGCAGAAGGGTGAAAGGCGGGCAAGGAATAGAGTGAATTGGATCGATGTGGTATACCGGGTTTGACGTGCTGTCAGTGGATTGAATCAGGGCATGTGAAGCGTCTGGGGTAAACCATGGATAGCTGTGTAGGTATGTATATTTGCGTGTGTGGACGTGTATGGATATACATGTGTATGGGGGTGGGTTGGGCCATTTCTTTCGTCTGTTTCCTTGCGCTACCTCGCAAACAACGGAGACAGGGACAAAGAAAAAAAAAAAAATATATATATATATGTATATATATATATATATATATATATATATATATATATATATATATATGTCCATACAAAGCTCCATTAGCCGGGATAGAACCTGGGACCCCTTGTGCAAGAGGCAGGTATGCTAACCGCTAGGCTAGCATGCCTGCCTCTTGCACAAGGGGTCCCAGGTTCGGTCGTGGCTGATGGAGCTTTGTATGTTCTATGAAGGTGTGCGTTCATATACACTTTATTCGTATATATATATATATATGTATATATATATATATATATATATATATATATATATATATATATATATATATATATATATATATATATATATATATATATATATATATATATATATATATATATATATATATATATATATATATATATATATATATATATATATATATATATATGCATACATATATATATATATATATATATATATATATATATATATATATATATATATATATATATATATATATATATATATATATATATATATATATATATATATATATATATATATATATATGGCTGAAAAAGAGAGATATACATAAGTATATGTATGTAAGTAGAAAAGATGGCCAGAGAGCGTTATTGGATTACGTGTCAATTGATAGGCGCGCGAAAGAGAGACTTCTGGATGTTAATGTGCTGAGAGGTGCAACTGGAGGCATGACTGTTCATTATCTTGTGGAGGCTAAGGTGAAGGTTTGTATAGGTTTTCAGAAAAGATGAGAGAATCTTGGGGTGAAGAGATTGGTGAGAGTAAGTGAGCTTCGGAAGGAGACTTGTGTGAGGAAGTATCAGGAGAGACTGAATAGAAAATGGAAAAGGTGAGAACAAAGGAGGTAAGGGGAGTGCGGGAGGAATCGGATGTATTTAGGTGAAGCAGTGATGGCTGACGCAAAAGATGCTTGTCGAATGAGAAGTGTGGGAGATGGGTAGATTAGAAAGGGTAGTGAGTGGTGGGATGAAAAACTAAGATCATTAGTGAAAGAGAAGAGATAGGCTTTTGAACGGTTTTTGCGGGGAAATAATGCAAATGAGTGTGAGATATATAAAAAAGAGGGGGAGGTCAAGAGAAAGGTGCAAGAGATGAAAAAAGAGGGCAAATGAGAGTTGGGGTGAGAGAGTATCATTAAATTATAGGAAGAATAAAAATATGTTTTGGAAGGAGGTTAGTAAAGTGCGTAAGACAAGGGAACATATGGGAACTTCAGTGAAGGGGGCAAATGGGGAGGTGATAACAAGTAGTGCTGATGTGATAAGGAGATGGAGTGAGTGTTTTGAAGGTTTGTTGAATGTGTTTGATGGTAGAGGGGCAGATATAGGGTGTTTTGGTCGAGGTGGTGTTCAAAGTGAGGTCTGGGTGGATGATTTCGTAAACAGAGAAGAGGTAGTAAAAGCTCTGCGGAAGATGAAAGCCGGCCAGGCAGCGGGTTTTGATGGATTTGCTGTGGAATTTATTAAAAAAGTAGGTGACTTTATTGTTGACTGGTTGGTAAGGATATTTTATGTATGTATGATTCATGGTGACGTGCTTCAGGATTGGCGGAATGCTTGCATAGTGCCATTATACAAAGGCAAAGGGGATAAGAGTGAGTGCTCATATTACAGATGTATACGTTTGTTGAGTATTCCTGGTAATTTACATGGGAGGGTATTGATTGAGAGGGTGAAGGCATTTACGGAGGATCAGATTGAGGAAAAGCAGTGTGGTTTCACAAGTGGTAGAGGATGTGTGGATCAAGTGTTTGCTTTGAAGAATGTATGTGAGAAATACTTAGAAAAGCAAATGGATTTGTATGCAGCATTTATGAATCTGGAGAAGGCATATGATAGAGTTGATAGAGATGCTCTGTGGAAGGAATTAAGAATATATGGTGTAGGAGGTAAGTTGTTAGAAGCAGTGAAAAGTTTTTATCGAGGATGTAAGACATGTGTACGTGTAGGAGGAGAGGAATGTGATTGGTTCTCAGTGAGTGTAGGTTTGCGGCAGGGGTGTGTGATGTCTCCATGGTTGTTAAATATGTTTATGGGTGGGGTTGTTAGGGAGGTGAATGCAAGGGTTTTGGAAAGAGGGTCAAGTTTGCAATCTGTTGTGGATGAGAGAGCTTGGGAAGTGAGTCAGCTGTTGTTCGCTGATGATACAGCGCTGGTGGCTGCTTCATGTGAGAAACTGCAGACGCTGGTGACTGAGTTTGGTAAAGTGTGTGAAAGAAGAAAGTTGAGCGTAAATGTGAATAAGAGCAAGGTTATTAGGTACAGTAGGGTTGAGGGTCAAGTCAATTGGGAGGTAAGTTTGAATGGAGAAAAACTGGAGAAAGTAAAGTGTCTTAGATATCTGGGAGTGGATTTGGCAGCGGATGGAACCATGGAAGCGGAATTGAATCATAGGGTGGGGGAGGGGGCGAAAATTCTGGGACCGTTGAAGAATGTGTGGAAGTCGAGAACATTATCTCCGAAAGCAAAAATGGGTATGTTTGAAGGAATAGTGGTTCAAACAATGTTGTATGGTTGCGAGGCGTGGGTTATGGATAGTTTTGCGGAGGAGGGTGGATGTGCTGGAAATGAGATGTTTGAGGACAATATGTGGTGTTATTTGGTTTGATCGAGTAAATAATAATAGGGTAAGAGAGATGTGTGGTCAAAAAAAAAGTGTGTTTGAGAGAGCAGAAGAGGGTGTTTTGAAACGGTTTGGGCACATGGAGAGAATGAGTGAGGAAAGATTGACCAAGAGGATATATGTATCAGAGGTGGAGGGAACGAGGAGAAGTGGGAGACCAAATTGGAGGTGGAAAGATGGAGTGAAAAAGATTTTGAGTGATCGGGGCCTGAACATGCAGGAGGGTGAAAGGTGTGTAAGGAGGTGAGTGAATTGGAACGATGTGGTATACCGGGGTCGACGTGCTGTCAATGGATTGAACCAGGGCATGTGAAGCGTCTGGGGTTAACCATGGAAAATTCTGTCGGGCCTGGATGCGGAAAAGGTGCTGTTGTTTCAGTGCATTATTACATGACAGCTAGAGACTGAGTGTGAACGAATGGGGCCTTTGTTGTCTTCCTAGCGCTACCTCGCGCACATGAGGGGGGGAGGGGGATGTTATTTCATATGTGGTGGGTTTAGAGAAAGGTTAATTGGCTAGTAAGTTTGAACGGAGAATAGTTGGAGGAAGTAAAGTGTTTTTGATATCTGCTAGTGGGCTTGGTAGTGAAGAGAACTATGTAAGCGGAAGTGAGTAATTTGGTGGGGAAGGGGGCGAAGGTTTTGGGAGTGATAAAGAAAGTGTGAAAAAACAGAACTTTATCTCGGAGAGCAAAATTGAATATGTTTAAAGGTATAGTGGTTCCGAGAATGTTATATGTTTGGGAGGTTTTTACTACACATAGGGTTGTGTGGAGGAGGTTGGATGTGTTGGAAATGAAATGTTTGAGGACAATATGTGGTGTGATTCAGTTTGATTAAGTAATGAAAGGGTAAGAGAGATGTGTGGTAATAAAAAGCGTGTGGTTGAGAGAGTAGAAGAGGGTGTGTTGAAATTGATTGTGCAAATGGAGAGAATAAGTGAAGAAAGGTTGATTAGGAAGATATATGAGTCAGAAGTGGTTGGAACAAGGTGGAGCGGAAGATCAAATTCGAGGTGGAAGAATGGAGTGGAAATTATTTTGTCAATCGCGGTAATATGTGTGTGTGTGTGTGTGTGTGTGTGTGTGTATGACTATAAATGAGTGTTCAGATGTTTATTCATAGTCGTTGAATACCATCATGTCTTTGTTGGCATTGTTATTAGGGGTTAGAAAGGCTTGTGTGATCAGTTTGATATATCTGTGAGAAACGTGTGAATGATATGCAATCTTATGCACAGACAAGAGAAGATACACATACAAAACGATATAAGAAAATATTCATTCGAAAAACGCAATAATAACTTGGACATCTCCTGTATTAAGTTTGTACAGAGGAGAATTATTGATGACTGAAATAACCCAGAGAACAAATAGCGTTGATAAAGATACCATTTTCTGTTTCCGTAAATTCGAGAGTTATGTTGAGGGCCTGAGCCACAGCCTTGACTAAATAGACATCCACACCGTAGCGTAACACCACCGTCCCGTTCTCTGCACGATGGAGGACGTTGCACGGCTCATAGGTGAACGTTGACACCTGGGGATGAGAGAGCATACTCTTGTGGGTAGTTTTCCCTCACCATCAGCACAATCACACCTTAAACACCACACAGTTCATCGTTACATAAACGGTTGATATACTGAGACATGTTATAAGCCCATAATGACGGTTGGTATTATAGACTCGACTGTATCTATGACAAAAATATATCAAAAATTCAATAAAACAGATATGATTGCAGCTTACCTTTCTTCTCGGTTTATCTTGATTTATGTAACCATTATTAAGGTTTCCTGTTATAATAACATGAACATGATATCACAGATATCTGTCTTTTTATAACTTCTGTCAACCCACCTTAAGCACAGCGCCCTGAAAGTCAGCCATTTTGTCAGGGAAGAGGTCTAACTGGCGGGTGAACCTGTGGTGGTACCAGGTGTTGATACGCCTCACTCCCGGACCCCAGTACAGCTGGTTCATGTACAGCACCCACTCCCCCTCGGTGCCAGACTGTGGGATAGATCATACACAACATCTAGCCCAACATAGTTAGGTTGGGATATAGGAAAAAACTCTTGATTTCAAGTGTCTCAATCTTATACCTTCTGTATGGCCGAGGTAGCCATGCGCCATGTCCAGGGTTCGAATCCGACCCTTATTGTAAATAGATTTTTCTGTCCAATGTTTCGGAATGAATTTTTCTTTTCAAGTTAACGGCCTCCAACTGCATATAGAAGGCTTTATCATGGTCAGTTAAAGCAAAGATGCAATACCTCGTTTCTAACTATAAAGGGCATCTGCTACTTCAGGTAGCGCAGCCTTCAAGATGCAAGAGCCACATTGTATAGCATCAGTTGAAGGGAATTAGTCTATCTCAATACCACACCATCAGGAACAGTAACCTAACCTTACCTTCACAGCTCCAACGATATGCTCCGTCCTCTTTCCTTTATACGTGCGTATAAACGTCTCCAAGTGTTGTAGCGACAGTCCAACCAAAACAACCCTGATATAAAGAAAGTCATTTAGAAAATGGGTCTCTATAGAGCAGAATCTACCGTTCTTAACTGTGAAGTATTCACAGACCACAAAATGACGAGCACAAAAAACTGAATCCAGGTTACGGCTGTCGTTCACAGTCAGCCCAGTTGTTCATCCTCCATAACCGATTGATCCCTGATACGGGTACCTGCCAAAGATTAGGGTATATCTATCTATCTAATCTATCTATGTATCTATTTATGTATGTATGTATGTATGTATCAATCTATCTATCTATCTATCTATCTATATATATATATATATATATATATATATATATATATATATATATATATATATATATATATATATATATATATATATATATATATATATATATATATATATATATAAATATATATATGAATATATATATATATATATATATATATATATATATATATATATATATATATATATATATATATATATATATATATATATATATATATATTATATTTTTTTTTTATTATACTTTGTCGCTGTCTCCCGCGTTTGCGAGGTAGCGCAAGGAAACAGACGAAAGAAATGGCCCAACCCCCCCCATACACATGTATATACATACGTCCACACACGCAAATATACATACCTACACAGCTTTCCATGGTTTACCCCAGACGCTTCACATGCCTTGATTCAATCCACTGACAGCACGTCAACCCCGGTATACCACATCGCTCCAATTCACTCTATTCCTTGCCCTCCTTTCACCCTCCTGCATGTTCAGGCCCCGATCACACAAAATCTTTTTCACTCCATCTTTCCACCTCCAATTTGGTCTCCCTCTTCTCCTCGTTCCCTCCACCTCCGACACATATATCCTCTTGGTCAATCTTTCCTCACTCATTCTCTCCATGTGCCCAAACCACTTCAAAACACCCTCTTCTGCTCTCTCAACCACGCTCTTTTTATTTCCACACATCTCTCTTACCCTTACGTTACTCACTCGATCAAACCACCTCACACCACACATTGTCCTCAAACATCTCATTTCCAGCACATCCATCCTCCTGCGCACAACTCTATCCATAGCCCACGCCTCGCAACCATACAACATTGTTGGAACCACTATTCCTTCAAACATACCCATTTTTGCTTTCCGAGATAATGTTCTCGACTTCCACACATTCTTCAAGGCCCCCAGAATTTTCGCCCCCTCCCCCACCCTATGATCCACTTCCGCTTCCATGGTTCCATCCGCTGCCAGATCCACTCCCAGATATCTAAAACACTTCACTTCCTCCAGTTTTTCTCCATTCAAACTCACCTCCCAATTGACTTGACCCTCAACCCTACTGTACCTAATAACCTTGCTCTTATTCACATTTACTCTTAACTTTCTTCTTCCACACACTTTACCAAACTCAGTCACCAGCTTCTGCAGTTTCTCACATGAATCAGCCACCAGCGCTGTATCATCAGCGAACAACAACTGACTCACTTCCCAAGCTCTCTCATCCCCAACAGACTTCATACTTGCCCCTCTTTCCAAAACTCTTGCATTTACCTCCCTAACAACCCCATCCATAAACAAATTAAACAACCATGGAGACATCACACACCCCTGCCGCAAACCTACATTCACTGAGAACCAATCACTTTCCTCTCTTCCTACACGTACACATGCCTTACATCCTCGATAAAAACTTTTCACTGCTTCTAACAACTTTCCTCCCACACCATATATTCTTAATACCTTCCACAGAGCATCTCTATCAACTCTATCATATGCCTTCTCCAGATCCATAAATGCTACATACAAATCCATTTGCTTTTCTAAGTATTTCTCACATACATTCTTCAAAGCAAACACCTGATCCACACATCCTCTACCACTTCTGAAACCACACTGCTCTTCCCCAATCTGATGCTCTGTACATGCCTTCACCCTCTCAATCAATACCCTCCCATATAATTTACCAGGAATACTCAACAAACTTATACCTCTGTAATTTGAGCACTCACTCTTATCCCCTTTGCCTTTGTACAATGGCACTATGCACGCATTCCGCCAATCCTCAGGCACCTCACCATGAGTCATACATACATTAAATAACCTTACCAACCAGTCAACAATACAGTCACCCCCTTTTTTAATAAATTCCACTGCAATACCATCCAAACCTGCTGCCTTGCCGGCTTTCATCTTCCGCAAAGCTTTCACTACCTCTTCTCTGTTTACCAAATCATTTTCCCTAACCCTCTCACTTTGCACACCACCTCGACCAAAACACCCTATATCTGCCACTCTATCATCAAACACATTCAACAAACCTTCAAAATACTCACTCCATCTCCTTCTCACATCACCACTACTTGTTATCACCTCCCCATTTGCGCCCTTCACTGAAGTTCCCATTTGGTCCCTTGTCTTACGCACTTTATTTACCTCCTTCCAGAACATCTTTTTATTCTCCCTAAAATTTAATGATACTCTCTCACCCCAACTCTCATTTGCCCTTTTTTTCACCTCTTGCACCTTTCTCTTGACCTCCTGTCTCTTTCTTTTATACATCTCCCACTCAATTGCATTTTTTCCCTGCAAAAATCGTCCAAATGCCTCTCTCTTCTCTTTCACTAATACTCTTACTTCTTCATCCCACCACTCACTACCCTTTCTAATCAACCCACCTCCCACTCTTCTCATGCCACAAGCATCTTTTGCGCAATCCATCACTGATTCCCTAAATACATCCCATTCCTCCCCCACTCCCCTTACTTCCATAGATATATATTTTTTTTTTTTATATACTTTGTCGCTGTCTCCCGCGTTTGCGAGGTAGCGCAAGGAAACAGACGAAAGAAATGCCCCCCCCCCCATACACATGTATATACATACGTCCACACACGCAAATATACATACCTACACAGCTTTCCATGGTTTACCCCAGACGCTTCACATGCCTTGATTCAATCCACTGACAGCACGTCAACCCCGGTATACCACATCGCTCCAATTCACTCTACTCCTTGCCCTCCTTTCACCCTCCTGCATGTTCAGGCCCCGATCACACAAAATCTTTTTCACTCCATCTTTCCACCTCCAATTTGGTCTCCCTCTTCTCCTCGTTCCCTCCACCTCCGACACATATATCCTCTTGGTCAATCTTTCCTCACTTATTCTCTCCATGTGCCCAAACCACTTCAAAACACCCTCTTCTGCTCTCTCAACCACGCTCTTTTTATTTCCACACATCTCTCTTACCCTTACGTTACTCACTCGATCAAACCACCTCACACCACACATTGTCCTCAAACATCTCATTTCCAGCACATCCATCCTCCTGCGCACAACTCTATCCATAGCCCACGCCTCGCAACCATACAACATTGTTGGAACCACTATTCCTTCAAACATACCCATTTTTGCTTTCCGAGATAATGTTCTCGACTTCCACACATTCTTCAAGGCCCCCAGAATTTTCGCCCCCTCCCCCACCCTATGATCCACTTCCTCTTCCATGGTTCCATCCGCTGCCAGATCCACTCCCAGATATCTAAAACACTTCACTTCCTCCAGTTTTTCTCCATTCAAACTCACCTCCCAATTGACTTGACCCTCAACCCTACCTTACCTAATAACCTTGCTCTTATATACCTGGCCCCCTTCTCTTTTCCTTCTTTTGGAAAATTGAAAAAAAAACGAGAGGGGAGGATTTCCAGCTCCCCGCTCCCTCCCTTTTAGTCGCCTTCTACGACACAGGGAATACGTGGGAAGTATTCTTTCTCCCCTATCCCCAGGGATAATATATATCTATACATTTATATATGCATATATACATATATGGCGTCCTAGCTTCGTCTCTTCGATGTATATTTTTTTCTTTTTTTTTTCTTATTTTCCAAAAGGAGGAACAGAGGGGGGCCAGGTGAGGATATCCCACAAAGGCCCAGTCCTCTGTTCTTAACGCTACCTCGCTAACGCTGGAATGGGGAATTGTTTTTAAAAAAATATATAAATATAAAATATAAATAAAAAAATATATATATATATTAATATATATAATATATATATTATATATAATAAAATTATTTATTTCCTTGTCGCTATTTCCCCCCTTTAAACGGGTAGCGCAAAAGGAAAAAAGACGAAAGAATGGCCCAACCCACCCACATACACATGTGATGGCTTAAATCTTTTTTCACTCGATGCTTCAACCTCCAATTGGATCTCTCCTCTTCTTTTTTCTTTCCACAACTGATGCATATTCCCTTTGGGCAACCTTCCTCCTCACTCACTTTTTTCCGGGTGTCCAAACCATCTCAACCCAAACTCTTTTTATCGAACACTTTTCTTTTACCGTTCCAAATTTTTTTAAATCGATCAAACACCTCTTCACCACTTATTTGTCGTCAAATTACATTTCCACGCAAAGCACTCTCCCTGCACATCCTCTCTATACCCCATGCTTTGGAGCCATATGAATTGTTGGAACTACTAATCATCATACTACCAATTTTGCTCTTTCCCAAATTATGTTTCCCGCGCCTTCCACACATTCTACATTGTTTGTCAGGGTCCCGACTCCCTCCCTCACCCTAATGACCATTGCGCTTCCATGGTTCCATTCCTGCCAAGTCCACTCCCCCAAAATCTAAAACACTTCACTTTCTCCCAGTTTTTTTCCTTTACATTACATCCCAGCTAACTTGTTCCTCAGCCCTACTGAACCTAGTAAACCCTTTCTTTTATTCACAGTTTACTAAACTTTTTCCCTTTTATCATTCTGCCAAACAGTTACCAGCTTACGCAGTTCTCACTGGAATCAGTCATCATCGACGAACAACAACTGGGTCACTTCTCAGGCTCTCTCTCCTTCTCTCAAAACTCTTGAATATACTTCCTCACCCCCCCATATAAAAAAAACTAAAGATTAGGACACACACCACCCCTCGTTCACCGACCTTCATT
>NC_092228.1:23258260-23298280 GCF_036320965.1 Panulirus ornatus
TTATACTTCTCCCACTCAATCGCATTTTTTCCCTGCAAAAATCGTCCAAATGCCTCTCTCTTCTCTTTCACTAATACTCTTACTTCTTCATCACCACCACTCACTACCCTTTCTAAACATCCACCTCCCACTCTTCTCATGCCACAAGCATCTTTTGCGCAATCCATCACTGATTCCCTAAATACATCCCATTCCTCCCCCACTCCCCTTACTTCCATTGTTCTCACCTTTTTCCATTCTGTACACAGTCTCTCCTGATACTTCTTCACACAGGTCTCCTTCCCAAGCTCACTTACTCTCACCACCTTCTTCACCCCAACATTCACTCTTCTTTTCTGAAAACCCATACTAATCTTCACCTTAGCCTCCACAAGATAATGATCAGACATCCCTCCAGTTGCACCTCTCAGCACATTGACATCCAAAAGTCTCTCTTTCGCACGCCTGTCAATTAACACGTAATCCAATAACGCTCTCTGGCCATCTCTCCTACTTACATAAGTATACTTATGTATATCTCGCTTTTTAAACCAGGTATTCCCAATCATCAGTCCTTTTTCAGCACATAAATCTACAAGCTCTTCACCATTTCCATTTACAACACTGAACACCCCATGCATACCAATTATTCCCTCAACTGCCACATTACTCACCTTTGCATTCAAATCACCCATTACTATAACCCGGTCTCGTGCATCAAAACCGCTAACACACTCATTTAGCTGCTCCCAAAACACTTGCCTCTCATGATCTTTCTTCTCATGACCAGGTGCATATGCACCAATAATCACCCACCTCTCTCTATCAACTTTCAATTTTACCCATATTAATCGAGAATTTACTTTCTTACATTCTATCACATACTCCCACAACTCCTGTTTCAGGAGTATTGCTACTCCTTCCCTTGCTCTTGTCCTCTCACCAACCCCTGACTTCACTCCCCAGACATTTCCAAACCACTCTTCCCCTTTACCCTTGAGCTTCGTTTCACTCAGAGCCAAAACATCCAGGTTCCTTTCCTCAAACATACTACCTATCTCTCCTTTTTTCACATCTTGGTTACATCCACACACATTTAGGCACCCCACTCTGAGCCTTCGAGGAGGATGAGCACTCCCCGCGTGACTCCTTCTTCTGTTTCCCATTTTAGAAAGTTAATACAAGGAGGGGAGGATTTCCGGCCCCCCGCTCCCGTCCCCTCTAGTCGCTTTCTACGACACGCGAGGAATACGTGGGAAGTATTCTTTCACCCCTATCCCCAGGGATAATATACATATATATATATACACACACACACACACACACACACACACACACACACACACACACACACACACACACACACACATACATATATATACATATGAAAAATGTAAGAAACAATTTAGAAAACAAACTTTTAGCTTGAAATGAATGAGAAAATGAACGTCACATAATGGTTCAACCTCTGGCTTTGGAAAAGGAAATGTACAATTTATTCACACAAACGTCAATAGCAGTTCTCATCAATTTCACCACTGAATCAATAAGCTTCAATGTCTAAGCTACATATATATATATATATATATATATATATATATATATATATATATATATATATATATATATATATATATATATATATATATATATATATATATATATATATATATATATATATATATATATATATATATATATATATATATATATATATATATATATATATATATATATATATATATATATATATATATATATATATATATATATATATATATATATATATTAGTATACATGGGGTGTTCAGTATTGTTAAAGGAAATGGTCAAGAGCTTGTAGATTTTTGTGTTTTATGTGGTGATTAGGAATACCTGGTTTAAAAAGAGAGATATACATAAGTATACGTATGTAAGTAGTAGAGATGGCCAGAGAGCGTTATTGGATTATGTTTTAATTGATATGCGCGCGAAAGAGAGAATTTTGGATGTTAATGTACTGAGAGGTGCAACTAGATGGATGTCTGATCATTATCTTGTGGAGTTGAAGGTGAAGATTTGTAGAGGATTTCAGAAAAGGAGAGAGAATGTTGGGGTGAAGAGAATGGTGAAAATAAGTGAGCTTCGGAAGGAGACTTGTGAGAGGAAGTACCAGGAGAGACTGAGTACAGAAAGGAAAAACGTGAGAACAAAAGAGGTAAGGGGAGTTGGGGATGAATGGGATGAATTTACGGATTCAGTGATGGCTTGCACAAAAGATGTTTGTGTCATGAGTAGCGTGAGAGGTGGGCAGATAAGAAAGGGCAGTGAGTGGTGGGATGAATAAATAAGATTATTAGTGAAAAGGAAAAGTGAGGCATTTGGACGATTTTTGCAGGGGAATAATGCAAATGAATGGGAGATGTATAAAAGAAAGAGGCAGGAGGTCAAGAGAAAGGTGCAAGAGATGAAAAAGAGGGCAGATGAGAGGTGGGGTGAGAGAGTATCATTAAATTTTAGGGACAATAAAAAGATGTTTTGGAAGTAGGTAAATAAAGTGCGTAACACAAGGGAACAAATGGGATCTTCAGTGAGGGGGGCTAATGGGGAGGGGGATAACAAGTAGTGGTGATGTGAGAAGGAGATGGAGTGAGTATTTTGAAGGTTTGTTGAATGTGTTTGATGATAGAGTGGCAGACATAGGGTGTTTTGGTGGAGGTGGTGTGCAAAGTGAGAGAGTTAGGATAAATGATTTGGTAAACAGAGAAGGGGTAGTAAAAGCATTGCAGAAGATGAAAGCCGGCAAGGCAGCGGGTTTGGATGGTATTGCAGTGTAATTCATTAAAAAAGGGGATGACTGTATTATTGACTGGTTGGTAAGGTTATTTAATGTATGTATGATACATGGTGAGGTGCCTGAGGATTGACGGAATGCTTGCATAGTGCCATTGTACAAAGGCAAAGGCTATGATAGTGAGTGCTCAAACTACAGAGGTATAAGTTTGTTGAGTATTCCTGGTAAATTATATGGGAGGGTATTGATTGAGAGGGTAAAGGCATGTACAGAGCATCAGATTGGGGAAGAGCAGTGTTGTTTCAGAAGTGGTAGAGGATGTCCGAATCAGGTGTTTGCTTTGAAGAATGTATATGAGAAATACTTAGAAAAGCAAATGGATCTGTATGTAGCATTTATGGATCTGGAGAAAGCATATGATAGAGTTGATAGAGATGCTCTGTGGAAGGTATTAAGAATATATGGTGTGGGAGGCAAGTTGTTAGAAGCAGTGAAAAGTTTTTTTTGAGGATGTAAGGCATGTGTACGTATAGGAAGAGAGGAAAGTGATTGGTTCTCAGTGTATGTAGGTTTGCGGCAAGGGTGTATGATGTCTCCATGGTTGTTCAATTTGTTTATGGATGAGTTGTTAGGGAGGTGAATGGAAGAGTTTTGGAAAGAGGGGCAAGGATGAAGTCGGTTGGGGATGAGAGAGCTTGGGAAGTGAGTCAGTTGTTGTTCGCTGATGAGAAACTGCAGAAGCTGGTGACTGAGTTTGGTAAAGTGTGTGAAAGAAGAAAGTTGAGAGTAAATGTGAATAAGAGCAAGGTTATTAGGTGCAGTAGGGTTGAGGGTCAAGTCAATTGGGAGGTAAGTTTGAATGGAGAAAACCTGGAGGAAGTGAAGTATTTTAGATATCTGGGAGTGGATTTGGCAGCGGATGGAACCATGGAAGTGAAAGTGAATCATAGCGTGGGGGAGGGGGCGAAAATTCTGGGAGCCTTAAAGAATGTGTGGAAGTCGAGAACATTATCTCGGAAAGCAAAAATGGGTATTTTTGAAGGAATAGTGGTTCCAACAATGTTGTATGGTTGCGAGGCGTGGGCTATGGATAGAGTTGTGCGCAGCAGGGTGGATGTGCTGGAAATGAGATGTTTGAGGGCAATATGTGGTGTGAGGTGGTTTGATCGAGTAATAATAGGGAAGAGAGATGTGTGGTAAAAAAAAGAGCATGGTTGAGAGAGCAGGAAAGGGTGTTTTTAAATGGTTTGGTCACATGGAGAGAATGATTGAGGAAAGATTGACCAAGAGGATATATGTGTCGGAGGTGGAGGGAACGAGGAGAAGTGGGAGACCAAATTGTAGGTGGAAAGATGGAGTGAAAAAGATTTTGAGTGATCGGGGCCTGAACATGCAGGACGGTGAAATGCGTGTAAGGAATAGAGTGAATTGGAATGACGTGGTATACCGGGGTCGACGTGCTGTCATTGGATTGAACCAGGGCATGTGAAGCGTCTGGGGTAAACCATGGAAAGTTCTGTGGGGCCTGGATGTGGAAAGGGAGCTGTGGTTTCGGTGCATTATTACATGACAGCTAGAGACTGAGTGTGAACTAATGTGGCCTTTGTTGTCTTTCCTAGCGCTACCTCGTACACATGAGGGGGGCGGGGGATGTTATTCCATGTGATATTGGGGGCGATGGGAATGAATAAAGGTAGACAGTATGAATTGTGCACATGTGTATATATGTATATGTCTCTGTGTGTATATATATGTATACGTTGAGATGTATAGGTATGTATATTTGCGTGTGTGGACGTGTATGTATATACATGTGTATGTGGGTGGGTTGGGCCATTCTTTCGTCTGTTTCCTTGCGCTACCTAGCTAACGCGGTAGACAGCGACAAAGCAAAATAAATAAATAAATAAATATTACAATATGTTACTGTACAAGGAAGAGACGATTCTAAGACGCAATTGGTGTGATGATAACTTTTAATTTGTCTCGAGTATGAAATGTTGCATCGATGATTGTAATGTTGTAGACGAGATAGTGTCATTTGTACATATCTAAGAGGTGAGGCATCTTTGTGCTTATATATGGAGGGATGGAGTTCAAGACAGTGATAGAAGAAGCGAGGTTCTTAATTTTCTATCTCAATTACAAATCCGTAATTCTTGGAAAGGTACTATATTTATCATTGAAATATTCATAATGAGCCTAAAGTATTAAGGTTTCTTTTGCTTATCACCAGTCCAGCATTCGATTCCTTTGTAATCCAAGAACATAACAGTCTCTCTCACTACAGGTAAACTGAGGAAATGGGACTTCCTCTGGAGCTGTTGATGTTGAGCTTGTTCTTAACATATTGGAATGTTCACGTGAAAACTGAAGATTATCTAACCGAGTGCGTGGATTATAGTGATGATCTGTCTCATGAGAAAGCCATTATCGGAACTCCTATTTGTCGCCTGCCATCATCGTTTCCTGCTGGACAGCAAATGACCGTACTCAATTTTACCAGTAAATACAAGAGAATATTTGATACAGATAATAAATTGACAGGATCATCAGTAGCAACGGCAATGGACGGGATGTTAAGCACTGTGCCACTGGAGAAAGGGAAGCAGGAAAAATCCATGAAAATAATTGATCACCAGAAAACCAACAAAAATTTAGTATCATTTATAGATGAAGCCTCACTGGGTCAAATGCTGGTCACAGTAGCCGAGGAACAGCTTGGGGAATGTGATCTGGTGGTGGCTTATGATAATGGTTACATTGGACATTCTATACTCCAGCTCCTGCCTCAGCTTCAGAACCCACTGCAGGTAAGCTACTTATTGGTGAAAATAATTGTTACATCTGTTTATAGTCGAATCCACTAAACCTTGGAGATATCTCTTAAGCATTAAAGCCATTTACTGTTGTAACTCATAACCGAGAGATAGGGGCCTCACGATTGTAGAACTCCCTCATCGCACAGTAGAAATAGGTAATCAATTACTAATATATGATTTCACACACACACACACACACACACACACACACACACACACACACACACACACACACACTCACAAAATCAGTAAATGAGATACAGATTCAGATATGAACAAACATTTGTGACAAGATTCGAAAGTGGGAGACTATAGGAAATAGAAAGGCTAAGTCAAAACATACTATAAGGTAGGACAAATAAAGATAAATCATCGTGAAACTGGATCAGCGGTTAACACAGTTGAAGGAGGAAACATAAAAGACTGAGAAGTCAAATCGTAGAACATGAAAGGTGTGGTCATATTGTTAAATAATTCGGGGCTTTTAAGAAATATAGTGAAAGGACATGAAATATACCCAGAGGACAAAATTAAGCAATGGTTGAAAGGCAAAAAGGGTTGAAAAAGATCTTTATTAGATGTCCTACTGACCGATTGTTCAAGATAAGGAAAAAGTCCATAACAGAGAAAAGAGTGGGCGGGGACAGAACAATCGGTGATATTGATGGCTCGATAGACAGAATGACTTAAAAAGTCGAGAGTAGGCAGGATCCAAGTCATCATAGTGACAAACAGAAAAATGGATGGTGCACCACTCATTGCTGATATATAGCTGAAAAGTAATTTGCACCTAATTCAGATAGACTGAGGAAGCAGAGCTTAAACATACGTTAATTACTAATGAGATTCAGATCGGATAACGACCATGTGAAATATGAAAGGGAAAGGACAAAAATGGGTGTAATGAATCACAAAACTCCTCGAAGCTATAGACATGCCAAACACAGTATTTGTCATGAAACAAATAAGAACTATTGGATAGAGACAGCACAAAAGGGCAAGACCATTGATGGTTACATGAAAATTAAGTTATGTAGCCGAAAGCTCCTTAGGGAAGCTAAGATGCTAAGAGACAAGATGGAATTCAGTGGGGTCTTCAACAGAGCTGATAGAGAATGGAAAGGGATGGAGAAACAGCAACAAAGCTTAGAACTACAGTTAAAATGTGAAAGACGGGACATTTCAAATAGGGCAGCAAGAAAGAATGCACCTCTGATGCAGCAGAAACCTTAGGAGTAAGTAATGAAAACGTTAGACTTAAAAAAAGTATGTAAATGAAGATGAAATATTAGACTATATTCATCCCCTATTCACAGATGTATATATTTTTTTTTTTTTTTTTTTTTTTATACTTTGTCGCTGTCTCCCGCGTTTGCGAGGTAGCGCAAGGAAACAGACGAAAGAAATGGCCCCCCCCCCCCATACACATGTACATACACACGTCCACACACGCAAATATACATACCTACACAGCTTTCCATGGTTTACCCCAGACGCTTCACATGCCTTGATTCAATCCACTGACAGCACGTCAACCCCTGTATACCACATCGCTCCATTTCACTCTATTCCTTGCCCTCCTTTCACCCTCCTGCATGTTCAGGCCCCGATCACACAAAATCTTTTTCACTCCATCTTTCCACCTCCAATTTGGTCTCCCTCTTCTCCTCGTTCCCTCCACCTCCGACACATATATCCTCTTGGTCAATCTTTCCTCACTCATTCTCTCCATGTGCCCAAACCATTTCAAAACACCCTCTTCTGCTCTCTCAACCACGCTCTTTTTATTTCCACACATCTCTCTTACCCTTACGTTACTTACTCGATCAAACCACCTCACACCACACATTGTCCTCAAACATCTCATTTCCAGCACATCCATCCTCCTGCGCACAACTCTATCCATAGCCCACGCCTCGCAACCATACAGCATTGTTGGAACCACTATTCCTTCAAACATACCCATTTTTGCTTTCCGAGATAATGTTCTCGACTTCCACACATTTTTCAAGGCTCCCAAAATTTTCGCCCACTCCCCCACCCTATGATCCACTTCCGCTTCCATGGTTCCATCCGCTGACAGATCCACTCCCAGATATCTAAAACACTTCACTTCCTCCAGTTTTTCTCCATTCAAACTCACCTCCCAATTGACTTGACCCTCAACCCTACTGTACCTAATAACCTTGCTCTTATTCACATTTACTCTTAACTTTCTTCTTCCACACACTTTACCAAACTCAGTCACCAGCTTCTGCAGTTTCTCACATGAATCAGCCACCAGCGCTGTATCATCAGCGAACAACAACTGACTCACTTCCCAAGCTCTCTCATCCCCAACAGACTTCATACTTGCCCCTCTTTCCAGGACTCTTGCATTTACCTCCCTAACAACCCCATCCATAAACAAATTAAACAACCATGGAGACATCACACACCCCTGCCGCAAACCTACATTCACTGAGAACCAATCACTTTCCTCTCTTCCTACACGTACACATGCCTTACATCCTCGATAAAAACTTTTCACTGCTTCTAACAACTTGCCTTCATATATACATATATATATATATATATATATATATATATATATATATATATATATATATATATATATATATATATATATATATATATATATGAATATATATATATATATATATATATATATATATATATATATATATATATATATATATATATATATATATATATATATATATATATATATATATATATATGTATATATATATATGAGCAAAGTGCACATGAACGCGTACCTTCATAGAACATACAAATCTTCAACAGCCAGGATCGAACCCGGGACCCCCTGCATCAAGCGGGAGAGCTACCGCTAGGCTATGATCGCCCCTAATAGGAAATGACTATTCGAATACTATGTACTCGAATACCCTTCGTCTCAAGTTTGTGAGCAACGGGGTCTACACCGGTCATTTACTAACAGGCTCACATAGCCAGCAGATAGCATTTTACCGAACATAACTGTACAACTAGGAGGTATATGAATACGAACAAAGTGCACATGAACGCGCACCTTCATAGAACATACAAACCTCCAACAGCCAGGATCGAGCCCTGGACCCCGGTGCAACAGGCGGGAACTCTACCGCTAGGCTATGATCCTAACTGTTGGAGGTTTGTATGTTATATATAAATATTTATTTATCTATTTATTTATTTTGCTTTATGGCTGTCTCCCACGATACCGATGTAGCGCAAGGAAACACACTAAAGAATGGCCCAACCCACCCAAATACACATGTATATAAATACACGTCCACACACGCATTGACAGGGTGAAGGTATATGCAGAGCATCAGATTGGGGAAGAGCTGTGTGGTTTCAAAAGTGGTAGAGGATGTGTGGATCAGGTGTTTGCTTTGAAGAATGAATATGAGAAATACTTAGGAAAGCAAATGGATTTGTATGTAGAATTTATGGATCTGGAGCAGGCATATGATAGAGTTGATAGAGATGCTCTGTGGAAGGTATTAAGAATAAATGGTGTGGGAGGCAAGTTGTTAGAAGCAGTGAAAAGTTTTTATAGAGGATTTAAGGCTTGTGTACGTGTAGGAAGAGAGGAAAGTGATTGGTTCTCAGTGAATGTCGTTTGCGGCAGGGGTGTGTGATGTCTCCATGGTTGTTTAATTTGTTTATGGATGGGGTTGTTAGAATGCAAGAGTTTTTGAGAGAGGGGTAGATATGCCATCTGTTTTTGATGAGAGAGCTTGAGAAGTGAGTCAGTTGTTGTTCGCTGATGATATAGCGCTGATGGTTGATTCGGGTGAGAAACTGCAGAAGTTGGTGACTGAGTTTGGTAAAGTGTGTCGAAGAAGAAAGCTGAAAGTAAATGTGAATAAGAGCAAGGTTATTAGGTACAGTAGGGTTGAGGGCAAGTCAATTGGGAGGTACGTTTATATGGAGACAAACTTGAGGAAGTGAAGTGCTTTAGATATCTGGGAGTGGATTTGGCAATGGATGGAACCATGGAAGCGGAAGCGAATCATAGGGTGGGGGAGTGGGCGAAAGTTCTTGGAACGTTGAAAAATGTGTGGAAGGCGAGAACATTATCTCGGAAAGCAAAAATGAATATATTTGAAGGAATAGTGGTTCCGACAATGTCATATAGTTGCGAGGCGTGGGCTATAGATATAGTTGTGCGCAGGGGGGTGAATGTGTTGGAAATGAGATGTTTGAGGACAATATGTGGTGTAAGGTGGTTTGATCGAGTAAGTAATGAAACGGTAAGAGAGATATGTAGGAATGATAAGAGTGTGGTTGAGAGAGCAGATAAGGGTGTTTTGAAATGGTTTAGACACATGGAGAGAATGAGTGAGGAAAGATTGACAAAGAGGATATATGTGTCAGAGGTGGAGGGAACGAGAAGTGGGAGATCAAACTGGAGGTGGAAAGACGGAGTGAAAAAGATTTTGAGTGATCGGGGCTTGAACATGCAGGAGGGTGAAATGGGTGCAAGAAATAGAGTGAATTGGAAAGACCTGTTATACCTGGTTCGACGTGCTACCAATGGATTGAACTAGGTCATGTGAAGACTCTAGGGTAAACCATGGTAAGTTTTGTGGGGTCTGGATGTGGAAAGGGAGCTGTGGTTTCGGTACATTACACATGAGAGTTAGAGACTGAGTGTGAACGAATGTGGCCTTTGTTGTCTTTTCCCTGTGCTACCTCGTGCACATGCGGGGGGAGGGGTTTGTCATTTCCTATGTGGCGGGGTGGCGATGGAAATGAATAAGGGCAGCCAGTATGAATTATGTACATGTGTATATATGTATATTTCTGTATACATTTAGATGTATAGGTATGTATATGTGCTTGTGTGCACGCGTATGTATATACATGTGCATGTGGTTGGGTTGGGCCGTTCTTTTTTCTGTTTCTTTGTGCTACCTCGCTAACGCGGGAGAGAGGGACAAAGTACAATTATATATATATATATATATATATATATATATATATATATATATATATATATATATATATATATATATATATATATATATATATATATATATATATATATATATATATATATATATATATATATATATATATATATATATGTATATATATATATATATATATGTATATATATGTGTATATATATATATATATATATATATATATATATATATATATATATATATATATATATATATATATATATATATATATATATATATATATATTTTTTTTTTTTTTTCTTTCTTTCATACTATTCGCCATTTCCCGCGTTAGCAAGGTAGCGTTAAGAACATAGGACTGGGCCTCTGAGGGAATATCCTCACCTGGCCTCGTTCTCTGTTCCTTCTTTTGGAAAATTAAAAAAAAACGAGAGGGGAGGATTTCCAGCCCCCCGCTCCCTCCCCTTTTAGTCGCCTTCTATGACACGAAGGGAATACGTGGGAAGTATTCTTTCTCCCCTATCCCCAGGGATAATATATATATATATATATATATATATATATATATATATATATATATATATATATATATATATATATATATATATATATATTTGTTTATGGATGGGGTTGTTAGGGAGGTAAATGCAAGAGTCCTGGAAAGAGGGGCAAGTATGAAGTCTGTTGGGGATGAGAGAGCTTGGGAAGTGAGTCAGTTGTTGTTCGCTGATGATACAGCGCTGGTGGCTGATTCATGTGAGAAACTGCAGAAGCTGGTGACTGAGTTTGGTAAAGTGTGTGGAAGAAGAAAGTTAAGAGTAAATGTGAATAAGAGCAAGGTTATTAGGTACAGTAGGGTTGAGGGTCAAGTCAATTGGGAGGTGAGTTTGAATGGAGAAAAACTGGAGGAAGTGAAGTGTTTTAGATATCTGGGAGTGGATCTGGCAGCGGATGGAACCATGGAAGCGGAAGTGGATCATAGGGTGGGGGAGGGGGCGAAAATTTTGGGAGCCTTGAAAAATGTGTGGAAGTCGAGAACATTATCTCGGAAAGCAAAAATGGGTATGTTTGAAGGAATAGTGGTTCCAACAATGTTGTATGGTTGCGAGGCGTGGGCTATGGATAGAGTTGTGCGCAGGAGGATGGATGTGCTGGAAATGAGATGTTTGAGGACAATGTGTGGTGTGAGGTGGTTTGATCGAGTAAGTAACGTAAGGGTAAGAGAGATGTGTGGAAATAAAAAGAGCGTGGTTGAGAGAGCAGAAGAGGGTGTTTTGAAATGGTTTGGGCACATGGAGAGAATGAGTGAGGAAAGATTGACCAAGAGGATATATGTGTCGGAGGTGGAGGGAACGAGGAGAAGAGGGAGACCAAATTGGAGGTGGAAAGATGGAGTGAAAAAGATTTTGTGTGATCGGGGCCTGAACATGCAGGAGGGTGAAAGGAGGGCAAGGAATAGAGTGAATTGGAGCGATGTGGTATACAGGGGTTGACGTGCTGTCAGTGGATTGAATCAAGGCATGTGAAGCGTCTGGGGTAAACCATGGAAAGCTGTGTAGGTATGTATATTTGCGTGTGTGGACGTGTGTATGTACATGTGTATGGGGGGGGGTTGGGCCATTTCTTTCGTCTGTTTCCTTGCGCTACCTCGCAAACGCGGGAGACAGCGACAAAGTATAAAAAAAAAAAAAAAAAAAAAATATATATATATATATATATATATATATATATATATATATATATATATATATATATATATATATATATATATATATTTTTTTTTTATTTTTATTCATACTATTCACCATTTCCCGCAATAGCGAGGTAGCGTTAAGAACAGAGGACTGGGCCTTTGAGGGAATATCCTCACCTGGCCCCCTTCTCTGTTCCTTCTTTTGGAGAATTAAAAAAAAACCCAGAGGGGAGGATTTCCAGCCCCCCGCTCCCTTCCCTTTTAGTCGCCTTCTACAACACGCAGGGAATACGTGGGAAGTATTCTTTCTCCCCTATCCCCAGGGATATATATATATATATATATATATATATATATATATATATATATATATATATATATACATTCTTAAGAATCCAAGGAGAAAATGAAACACGATAAGCTCGTAAGTGCACTTTCGTGTTGTAATCACATCATCAGGGGAGACACCAGAGAGAAATATAAACATTCGATTGTCCAAGACAGACAACGAGATTATCATAAACCTATTATCTTACAAATCATATCAACAGTAAAGTTATCCAATTTGTATAAACCATCACTAATATTAAGATTATTATTCTCTGTATATTAAGTAATAGAGGATTCAATGATATTTGTGGTTGTGATAGAGTTATAGTTAATAACTGAGATGGCATTACTCTAGTCAATACAATGATCATAGTTTTTGACGTGATTAAACAAGGCATTTGAGTCTTGTCCCGTTCTCATACTATATCTATGTTATTTAGTTCTAACAGAAAGATCCTTATCAGTCTGCCCAACATGAAACTTATCACAATTTCTACACGGCACTTTATAGATGTACCCAGGAGAATTTTCTGCTGAATTCCTGATTAAGATATTATCTGTAGTATTATTGTTGCTGAGGGCAACATTTACATTAAAGGACTTAAGCAACATGAGAAGTAAATTAGAATACTATTAAATGGGAGAACTTAAAGATTCTTGGCGTTAATGGGAGATTTAGGCTCAAATCTATAAAATGATTTCTTTGCTAACTTTAGGGATTTATCAATGAAGGTCTAGGATACATTAACGTAGGTCCAATAGAATATATCTTGTGAAACTCATCAATATACTCTGTACTGCAAATACGTAATGCCGTAAGAAATATAGATTGAAATGATGATAATTAAACTCTTTCATGTTGAGATGGTAATAATGGATATATGAACATAAATTGGTATGCTTTCTGTATATTCTAAACTTAAACTTGTTTCCTTGCCTATGGATCATAAAATGTAAAAATGGTAACATACAATTATTTTCATTTTCTACTGTAAATTTGATGGAAGGTACTAAATTGTTAAGTAAGGGGCGAAATATTTGTAAATTTTCATTTGTTGGCCAAACACAAAGAACATCATCTACATGCCTAAACCAAATTGCATTAGAAGGTAGGATATCCTTTAGTAATTTTGTCTCAAAAAATTCCATATAAAGATTACTTAGTACAGGTGAAAGAGGGTTACCCATTGCCATACCAAACTTTGAGCTCAATAATCTCCATTCAATTGAAATACACAGTCTATCATACTCAATTTTATCAGTTCATTGAAAACAGACTTTGAAACAGGTAAATGAATATCATCGAAGACATCAAGCAAGTATTCTTATAGGTTATTAACTGGAACTTTTGTTAAAAGTGAGGAAACATTAAAGATAGCAAGTTTGAAATCAGAATGAACATTGATATTGTTAAGCTTGTTAACTAAATCTACATTGTTCATGATACTATAATTTGATATCTTACCCTCCAAAGGGCTTGATAAAGAAACTAACCATTTTGACAATCTATATGTGATGGAGCCTACTGAACTTACTACAGGTCTTGGTGGAAAATTTTGTTTGTTTTTTGATAAGTCCATACATATATGGCAATGAAGGGGAAAGCTGACAGACTTTTGATGAGAGAACCATTACCTTATAACAACAACTTCAGTTCTTTATTGAAATGGGAATTAACTGCTTCTAGGGGATTCTTACTGAGTTTAGAATAGGTCGTGTTATCTTTAAAAGATCATTCATTTTAGATAAATAGTTACTTTTGTCCATAATCACAACAAGGTTACCCTTATCCGCTTTAGTAATAAGTATATGATTGTCCTTTTTTTTAAAACCCCTTTTTTATTAAGCTCTTTAGTGGGTAAGATACCAAATTTCAATCTATGTTCCTTAGGGCATTACGTATTTACAGTCCAGAGTTTACTGATGATGAGTTTGGGAAGGTATTTTCTATGGGATCTAAGTTGAAATACCCTAGATCTTTCATTAATAAATCCTTAAAGTCAGCAAAGAAATAATTTTATAGAATTGAGTCCAAACCTCCCATTGCCACCAAGAATCTTATAGTTCTCCCTTTTGATAATAGTTTTACTTCCTATGTTGCTTAAATCCTTTAATGTAAATATTGCTTTCAGCAACAATAATACCATAAAGAATATCTTAATCAAGAATTCACCAGAAAATTCTCTTGGATGCATTTATAAAGTGCCATGTAGAAACTGTGATAATCTTTATGTTGGGCAGACTGGAAAGAATCCTTCTGTTAGACTAAAGCAACGTGAATATAGTATTAAAACGGGACAAGAATCAAATGCCTTGTTTAATTACGTTAAAAACTATGATCATTGTACTGACTGGAGTAATGCAATCTCAATTATTAACTCTATTACCACGAGAAATATTATTGAATCTTCCATTATCAAATATGCAAAGAATTACAATCTTAATATTAGTGATGGTTTATGCAAATTGCATAACTTAATTGTTGATAAAATTTGTAAAACAAAAAGTTTATGATACGCTCGATGTCTATCTTGGACAATCGCATACTTACCAAATGGCATCCGTGCTACGTATTTTCGTTGTATATCAACTGATATATATATATATATATATATATATATATATATATATATATATATATATATATATATATATATATATATATATATATATATATATATATATATTTTTTTTATACTTTGTCGCTGTCTCCCGCGTTTGCGAGGTAGCGCAAGGAAACAGACGAAAGAAATGGCCCAACCCCCCCCATACACATGTATATACATACGTCCACACACGCAAGTATACATACCTACACAGCTTTCCATGGTTTACCCCAGACGCTTCACATGCCTTGATTCAATCCACTGACAGCACGTCAACCCCGGTATACCACATCGCTCCAATTCACTCTATTCCTTGCCCTCCTTTCAACCTCCTGCATGTTCAGGCCCCGATCACACAAAATCTTTTTCACTCCATCTTTCCACCTCCAATTTGGTCTCCCTCTTCTCCTTGCTCCCTCCACCTCCGACACATATATCCATTTGGTCAATCTTTCCTCACTCATCCTCTCCATGTGCCCAAACCACTTCAAAACACCCTCTTCTGCTCTCTCAACCAAGCTCTTTTTATTTCCACACATCTCTCTTACCCTTACGTTACTCACTCGATCAAACCACCTCACACCACAGATTGTCCTCAAACATCTCATTTCCAGCACATCCATCCTCCTGCGCACAACTCTATCCATAGCCCACGCCTCGCAACCATACAACATTGTTGGAACCACTATTCCTTCAAAGATACCCATTTTTGCTTTCCGAGATAATGTTCTCGACTTCCACACATTCTTCAAGGCCCCCAGAATTTTCACCCCCTCCCCCACCCTATGATCCACTTCCGCTTCCATGGTTCCATCCGCTGCCAGATCCACTCCCAGATATCTAAAACACTTCACTTCCTCCAGTTTCTCTCCATTCAAACTCACCTCCCAATTGACTTGACCCTCAACCCTACTGTACCTAATAACCTTGCTCTTATTCACATTTACTCTTAACTTTCTTCTTCCACACACTTTACCAAACTCAGTCACCAGCTTCTGCAGTTTCTCACATGAATCAGCCACCAGCGCTGTATCATCAGCGAACAACAACTGACTCACTTCCCAAGCTCTCTCATCCCCAACAGACTTCATACTTGCCCCTCTTTACAAAAATCTTGCATTTACCTCCCTAACAACCCCATCCATAAACAAATTAAACAACCATGGAGACATCACACACCCCTGCCGCAAACCTACATTCACTGAGAACCAATCACTTTCCTCTCTTCCTACACGTACACATGCCTTACATCCTCAATAAAAACTTTTCACTGCTTCTAACAACTTTCCTCCCACACCATATATTCTTAATACCTTCCACAGAGCATCTCTATCAACTCTATCATATGCCTTCTCCAGATCCATAAATGCTACATACAAATCCATTTGCTTTTCTAAGTATTTCTCACATACATTCTTCAAAGCAAACACCTGATCCACACATCCTCTACCACTTCTGAAACCACACTGCTCTTCCCCAATCTGATGCTCTGTACATGCCTTCACCCTCTCAATCAATACCCTCCCATATAATTTACCAGGAATACTCAACAAACTTATACCTCTGTAATTTGAGCACTCACTCTTATCCCCTTTGCCTTTGTACAATGGCACTATGCAAGCATTCCGCCAATCATCAGGCACCTCAACATGAGTCATACATACATTAAATAACCTTACCAACCAGTCAACAATACAGTCACCCCCTTTTTTAATAAATTCCACTGCAATACCATCCAAACCTGCTGCCTTGCCGGCTTTCATCTTCCGCAAAGCTTTCACTACCTCTTCTCTGTTTACCAAATCATTTTCCCCAACCCTCTCACTTTGCACACCACCTCGACCAAAACACCCTATATCTGCCACTCTATCATCAAACACATTCAGCAAACCTTCAAAATACTCACTCCATCTCCTTCTCACATCACCACTACTTGTTATCACCTCCCCATTTGCGCCCTTCACTGAAGTTCCCATTTGCTCCCTTGTCTTACGCACTTTATTTACCTCCTTCCAGAACATCTTTTTATTCTCCCTAAAATTTAATGATACTCTCTCACCCCAACTCTCATTTGCCCTTTTTTTCACCTCTTGCACCTTTCTCTTGACCTCCTGTCTCTTTCTTTTATACATCTCCCACTCAATTGCATTTTTTCCCTGCAAAAATCGTCCAAATGCCTCTCTCTTCTCTTTCACTAATACTCTTACTTCTTCATCCCACCACTCACTACCCATTCTAATCAACCCACCTGCCACTCTTCTCATGCCACAAGCATCTTTTGCGCAATCCATCACTGATTCCCTAAATACATCCCATTCCTCCCCCACTCCCCTTGCTTCCATTGTTCTCACCTTTTTCCATTCCGTACTCAGTCTCTCCTGGTACTTCCTCACACAGGTCTCCTTCTCAAGCTCACTTACTCTCACCACCCTCTTCACCCCAACATTCACTCTTCTTTTCTGAAAACCCATACAAACCCATATATACAAAACCCATATATATATATATATGTATATATATATATATATATATATATATATATATATATATATATATATATATATATATATATATATATATATATATATATATATATATATATATATATATATATATATATATACATATATAGGGAATCAGTGATGGATTGCGCAAAAGATGCTCGTGGCATGAGAAGAGTGGGAGGTGGGTTGATTAGAAAGGGTAGTGAGTGGTGGGATGAAGAAGTAAGATTATTAGTGAAATAGAAGAGAGAGGCATTTGGACGATTTTTGCAGGGAAAAAACGCAATTGAGAGGGAGATGTATGAAAGAAAGAGAAAGGAGGTCAAGAGAAAGGTGCAAGGGGTGAAAAATAGGGCAAATGAGAGTTGGGGTGAGAGAGTATCATTAAATTTTAGGGAGAATAAAAAGATGTTTTGGAAGGAGGTAAATAAAGTGCATAAGACAAGGGAGCAAATGGGAACTTCAGTGAAGGGCGCTAATGGGGAGGTGATAACAAGTAGTGGTAATGTGAAAAGGAGATGGAGTGAGTATTTTGAAGGTTTGTTGAATGTGTTTGATGATAGAGTGGCAGATATAGGGTGTCTTGGTTGAGGTGGTGTGCAAAGTGAGAGGGTTGGGGAAAATAATTTGGTAAACAGAGAAGAGGTAGTAAAAGCTTTGCGGAAGATGAAAGCTGGCAAGGCAGCAGGTTTGGATGGTATTACAGAGGAATTTATTAAAAAAGGGGGTGACTGTATTGTTGACTGGTTGGTAAGGTTATTTAATGTATGTATGACTCATGGTGAGGTGCCTGAGGATTGGCGGAATGCGTGCATAGTGCCATTATACAAAGGCAAAGGGGATAAGAGTGAGTGCTCAAATTACAGAGGTATAAGTTTGTTGAGTATTCCTGGTAAATTATATGGGAGGGTATTGATTGAGAGGGTGAAGGCATGTACAGAGCATCAGATTGGGGAAGAGCAGTGTGGTTTCAGAAGTGGTAGAGGATGTGTGGATCAGGTGTTTGCTTTGAAGAATGTATGTGAGAAATACTTAGAAAAGCAAATGGATTTGTATGTAGTATTTATGGATCTGGAGAAGGCATATGATAGAGTTGATAGAGATGCTCTGTGGAAGGTATTAAGAATATATGGTGTGGGTGGGAAGTTGTTGGAGGCAGTGAAAAGTTTTTATCGAGTATGTAAGGCATGTGTACGTGTAGGAAGAGAGGAAAATGATTGGTTCTCAGTGAATGTAGGTTTGCGGCAGGGGTGTGTGATGTCTTCATGGTTGTTTAATTTGTTTATGGATGGGGTTGTTAGGGAGGTGAATGCAAGAGTTTTGGAAAGAGGGGCAAGAATGAAGTCTGTTGTGGATGAGAGAGCTTGGGAAGTGAGTCAGTTGTTGTTCGCTGATGATACAGCGCTGGTGGCTGATTCATGTGAGAAACTGCAGAAGTTTGTGACTGAGTTTGGTAAAGTGTGTGAAAGAAGAAAGTTAAGAGTAAATGTGAATAAGAGCAAGGTTATTAGGTACAGTAGGGTTAAGGGTCAAGTCAATTGGGAGGTAAGTTTGAATGGAGAAAAACTGAAGGAAGTGAAGTGTTTTATATATCTGGGAGTGGATCTGGCAGCGGATGGAACCATGGATGCGGAAGTGAATCATAGGGTGGGGGAGGGGGCGAAAATCGTGGGAGCCTTAAAGAATGTGTGGAAGTCGAGAACATTATCTCTGAAAACAAAAATTAGTATGTTTGAAGGAATAGTGGTTCCAACAATGTTGTATGTTTGCGAGGCGTGGCCTATGGATAGAGTTGTGCGCAGGAGGTTGCTGGAAATGAGATGTTTGAGGACAATGTGTGGTGTGAGGTGGTTTGATCGAGTAAGTAATGTAAGGATAAGAGAGAAGAGTGGAAATAAACAGAGCGTGGTTGAGAAAGCAGAAGAGGGTGTTTTGAAATGGTTTTGGCACATGGAGAGAATGAGTGAGGAAAGATTGACCAAGAGGATATATGTGTCGGAGGTGGAGGGAACGAGGAGAAGTGGGAGACCAAATTGGAGGTGGAAAGATGGAATGAAAAAGATTTTGAGTGATCGGGGCCTGAACATGCAGGAGGGTGAAAGGCGGGCAAGGAATAGAGTAAATTGGATCGATGTGGTATACCGGGGTGACGTGCTGTCAGTGGATTGAATCAGGGCATGTGAAGCGTCTGGGGTAAACCATGGAAAGCTGTGTAGGTATGTATATTTGCGTGTGTGGACGTGTGTGTATATACATGTGTATAGGGTTGGGTTGGGCCATTTCTATCGTCTGTTTTCTTGCGCTACCTCGCAAACGCGGGAGAAAGCGATAAAGAAAAAAACAAAAAATATATATATATATATATATATATATATATATATATATATATATATATATATATATATATATATATATATGTATATATTATTTATCCATCTATTTTGCTTTGTCGCTGTCTCCCGCGTTTGCGAGATAGCGCAAGAAAACAGACGAAAGAAATGGCCCATACACAATGTATATACATATACGTCCACACACGCAAATATACATACTTCTACATCTCAATGTACACATATATATATATATACACACAGACACATACATATATACACATGCACACAATTCACACTGTCTGCCTTTATTCATTCTCATCGCCACCTCTCCACACATGAGATACCATCCCCCTACCCCCTCATGTGTGCGAGGTAGCACTAGGAAAGGACAACAAAGGCCCCATTCGTTCACACTCAGTCTCTAGCTGTCATGCAATAATGCCCGAAACCACAGCTACCTTTCCACATCCAGGCCCCACACAACTTTCCATGGTTTACCCAACGCTTCACATGCCCTGATTTAAATCCACTGACAGCACGTCAACCCCGGTATACCACATCGATCCAATTCACTCTATTCCTTGCCCTCCTTTCACCCTCCTGCATGTTCAGGCCCCGATCACACAAAATCTTTTTCAGTCCATCTTTCCACCTCCAATTTGATCTCTCACTTCTCCTCGTTCCCTCCACCTCCGACACATGTATCCTCATGGTCAATCTTTCCTCACTCATTCTCTCCATGTGCCCAAACCATTTCAAAACACCCTCTTCTGCTCTCTCAACCACGCTCTTTTTATTTCCACACATCTCTCTTACCCTTACATTATTTACTCGATCAAACCACCTCACACCACACATTGTCCTCAAACATCTCAATTCTAGAACATCCACACTCCTGCGCACAACTCTATCCATAGCCCACGCCTCGCAACCATACAACATTGTTGGAACCACTATTCCTTCAAATATACCCATTTTTGCTTTCCCAGATAATGTTCTCGATTTCCACACATTCTTCAAGGCTCCCAACAATTTCGCCCCCTTCCCCACCCTATGATTCACTTCCGCTTCCATGGTTCCATCCGCTGCCAGGTCCACTCCAAGATATCTAAACACTTTACTTCTTCATGTTTCTCTCCATTGAAACTTACCTCCCAATTGACTTTACCCTCAACCCTACTGTACCTAATAACCTTACTCCTATTCACATTTACTCTTAGCTTTCTTCTTTCACACACTTTACCAGACTCAGTCACCAGCTTCTGCAGTTTCTCACATGAATCAGCCACCAGCGCTGTATCATCAGCGAACAACAACTGACTCACTTCCCAAGCTCTCTCATCCACAACGGACTTCATACTTGCCCCTCTTTCCAAAACTCTTGCATTCACCTCACTAACAACCCCATCCATAAACAAATTAAACAACCATGGAGACAATACACACCCCTGCTGCAAACCTACATTCACTGAGAACCAATCACTTTCGTCTCTTCCTAAACGTACACATGCCTTACATCCTCGATTAAAACGTTTCACTGTTTCTAACAACTTGCCTACCACACCATATATTCTTAATACCCTCCACAGAGCATCTCTATCAACTCTATCATATGCCTTCTCCAGATCCATAAATGCTACATAGAAATCCATTTGCTTTTCTAAGTATTTCTCACATACCTTCTTCAAAGCAAACACCTGATCCAAACATCCTCTACCACTTCTGAAACCACACTGCTCTTCCCCAATCTGATGCTCTGTACATGCCTTCACCCTCTCAATCAATACCCTCCCATATAATTTACCAGAAATACTCAACAAACTTATACCTCTGTAATTTTAGCACTCACTCTTATCCCCTTTGCCTTTGTACAATGGCACTATGCACGCATTCCGCCAATCCTCAGGCACCTCACCATGAGTCATACATACATTAAATAACCTTACCAACCAGTCAACAGTACAGTCACCCCGTTTCTTAATAAATTCCACTGTAATACCATCCAAACCTGCTGCCTTGCCGGCTTTCATCTTCCGCAATTCTCCAACCCTCTCACTTTGCACACCACCTCGACCAAAACACCCTATATCTGCCACTCTATCATCAAACACATTCAAAAACTTTCAATATACTCACTCCATCTCCTTCTCACATAACCACTACTTGTTATCACCTCCCCATTTGCGCCCTTCACTGAAGTTCCCATTTGCTCGCTTGTCTTACGCACTTTATTTACCTCTTTCCAGAACATCTTTTTATTCTCCCTAAAATTTAATGATGCTCTCTCATCCCAACTCTCATTTGCCCTCTTTTTCACCTCTTGCACCTTTCTCTTGACCTCCTGTCTCTTTCTTTTATACATCTCCCACTCAATTGCATTTTTTCCCTGCAAAAATCGTCCAAATGCCTCTCTCTTCTCTTTCACTAATAATCTTACTTCTTCATCCCACCACTCACAAACCTTTCTAATCAACCCACCTCCCACTCTTCTCATGCCACAAGCATTTGCGCAATCCATCACTGATTCCCTAAATACATCCCATTCCTCCCCCACTCCCCTTACTTCCATTGTTCTCACCTTTTTCCATTCTGTACTCAGTCTCTCCTGGTACTTCCTCATACAAGTCTCCTTCCCAATCTCACTTACTCTCACCACCCTCTTCACCCCAACACTCACTCTTCTTTTCTGAAAACCCATACAAATCTTCACCTTAGCCTCCACAAGATAATGATCAGACATCCCTCCAGTTGCCCCTCTCAGCACATTAACATCCAAAAGTCTCTCTTTCGCGCGCCTGTCAATTAACACGTAATCCAATAACGCTCTCTGGCCATCTCTCATACTTACATACGTACACTTCTGTATATCTCGCTTTTTAAACCAGGTATTCCCAATCACCAGTCTTTTTTCAGCACATAAATCTACAAATTCTTCACCATTTCCATTTACAACACTGAACACCCAATGTATACCAATTATTCCCTCAACTGCCACATTACTCACCTTTGCAATCAAATCACCCATCACTATAACCCGGTCTCGTGCATCAAAACCACTAACGCACTCATTCAGCTGCTCCTAAAACACTTGCCTCTCATGATCTTTCTTCTCATGCCCAGGTGCATATGCACCAATAATCACCTATCTCTCTCCATTAACTTTCAGTTTTACCCATATCAATCGAGAATTTACTTTCTTACATTCTATCACATACTCCCACAACTCCTGTTTCAGGAGTACTGCTACTCCTTCCCTTGCTCTTGTCCTCTCACTAACCCCTGACTTTACTCACAAGACATTCCCAAGCCACTCTTCCCCTTTACCCTTGATCTTCGTTTCACTCAGAGCCAAAACATCCAGGTTCCTTTCCTCAAACATACTACATATCTCTCCTTTTTTCACATCTTGGTTACATCCACACACATTTAGAAACCCCAGTCGGAGCCTTCGAGGAGGATGAGCACTCCCCGCGTGACTCCTTCTTCTGTTTCCCATTTTAGAAAGTTAAAAATACAAGGAGGGGAGGATTTCTGGCCCCCCGCTTCCGTATATACACATGTATATACACACAGGTCCACACACGCAGATGTACATACCTACACAGCTTTCCATGGTTTACCCCAGACGCTTCACATGCCCTGATTCAATCCACTGACAGCACGTCAACCCCGGTATACCACATCGATCCAATTCACTCTATTCCTTGCCCTCCTTTCACCCTCCTGCATGTTCAGGCCCCGATCACACAAAATCTTTTTCACTCCATCTTTCCACCTCCAATTTGGTCTCCCACTTCTCCTCGTTCCCTCCACCTCCGACACATATATCCTCTTGGTCAATATTTCCTCACTCATTCTCTCCATGTGCCCAAACCATTTCAAAACACCCTCTTCAACTCTTTCAACCACGCTCTTTTTATTTCCACACATCTCTCTTACCCTTACGTTACTTACTCGATCAAACCACCTCACACCACACATTGTCCTCAAACATCTCATTTCTAGCACATCCATCCTCCTGCGCACAACTTTATCCATAGCCCACGCCTCGCAAACATACAACATTGTTGGAACCACTATTCCTTCAAACATACCCATTTTTGCTTTCCGAGATAATGTTCTCGACTTCCACACATTCTTCAAGGCTCCCAGAGTTTTCGCCCCCTCCCCCACCCTATGATCCACTTCCGCTTCCATGGTTCCATCCGGTGCCAGATCCACTCCCAGATATCTAAAACACTTTACTTCCTCCAGTTTTTCTCCATTCAAACTTACCTCACAATTGACTTGACCCTCAACCCTACTGTACCTAATAACCTTGCTCTTATTCACATTTACTCTCAACTTTCTTCTTCCACACACTTTACCAAACTCAGTCACCAGCTTCTGCAGTTTCTCACATGAATCAGCCACCAGCGCTGTATCATCAGCGAACAACAACTGACTCACTTCCCAAGCTCTCTCATCCCCAATAGACTTCATACTTGCCCCTCTTTCCAAAACTCTTGCATTCACCTCCCTAACACCCCCATCCACAAACAAATTAAACAACCATGGAGACATCACACACCCTTGCCGCAAACCTACATTCACTGAGAACCAATCACTTTCCTCTCTTCCTACACGTACACATGCCTTACATCCTCGATAAAAACTTTTCACTGCTTCTACCAACTTGCCTCCCACACCATATATTCTTAATACCTTCCACAGAGCATCTCTATCAACTCTATCATATGCCTTCTCCAGATCCATAAATGCTACATACAAATCCATTTGCTTTTCTAAGTATTTCTCACATACATTCTTCAAAGCAAACACCTGATCCACACATCCTCTACCACTTCTGAAACCACACTGGTCTTCCCCAATCTGATGCTCTGTACATGCCTTCACCCTCTCAATCAATACCCTCCCATATAATTTACCAAGAATACTCAACAAACTTATACCTCTGTAATTTGAGCACTCACTCTTATCCCCTTTGCCTTTGTACGATGGGACTATGCCATTGGCATTTGGACGATTTTTGCAGGGAAAAAATGCAATTGAGTGGGAGATGTATAAAAGAAATATACAGGAGGTCAAGAGAAAGGTGCAAGAGGTGAAAAAGAGGGCAAGTGAGGGTTGGGGTGAGAGAGTATCATTGAATTTTAGGGAGAATAAAAAGATGTTTTGGAAGGAGGTAAATAAAGTGCGTAAGACAAGGGAGCAAATGGGAACTTCAGTGAAGTGCGCAAATGGGGAGGTGATAACAAGTAGTGGTGATGTGAGAAGGAGATGGAGTGAGTATTTTGAAGGTTTGTTGAATGTGTTTGATGATAGAGTGGCAGATATAGGGTGTTTTGGTCGAGGTGGTGTGCAAAGTGAGAGGGTTGGGGAAAATGATTTGGTAAACAGAGAAGAGGTAGGAAAATCTTTGCGGAAGATGAAAGGTGGCAAGGTAGCAGGTTTGGATGGTATTGCAGTGGAATTTATAAAAAAAGAGGGTGACTGTATTATTGACTGGTTGGTAAGGTTACTTAATGTATGTATGACTCATGGAGAGGTGCCTGAGGATTGGCCGAATGCGTGCATATATATATATATATATATATATATATATATATATATATATATATATATATATATATATATATATATATATATATATATATATATATATATATATATATATTTATTTATATATATTTCTCACGTGTCGTAGATGGCGACTAAAGTGGACGGGAGCGGGGGGCCATAAACCCTCCCCTCCTTGTATTTTAACTGTCTAAAACGGGAAACAGAAGAAGGAGTCACGCGGGGAGTGCTCATCCTCCTCGAAGGCTTACACTGGGGTGTCAAAATTTGTGTGGATGTAACCAAGATGAGAAAAAAGGAGAGATAGGTAGCATGTTTGAGGAAAGGAACCTCGATTTTTTGGCTCTGAGTGAAACGTACCTCAAGGGTAAAGGGGAAGAGTGGTTTGGGAATGTCTTGGAAGTAAAGTCAGGGGTCAGTGAGAAGACAAGAGCAAGGGAAGGAGTCGCATAATCCTGAAACAGGAATTGTGGGAGTATGTGATAGAAAGTAAAAATGTAAACTCAAGATTGATATGGATAAAACGGAAAATTGATGGAGAGAGATGGGTGATTATTGATGCACATGCACCTGGGCACGAGAGGAAAGATCATGAGAGGCAAGTGTTTTGGGAGCAGCTGAATGAGTGTGTTAGTGGTTTTGATGCACAAGACCGGGTTATAGTGGTGGGTGATTTGAATGCAAAGGTGAGTAATGTGGCAGATGAGGGAATAATTGGTGTACATGGGTTGTTCAGTGTTGTAAATGGAAGTGGTGAAGAGCTTGTAGGTTTATGTGCTGAAAAAGGACTGGTGATTGGGAATAAATGGTTTAAAAAGCGAGATATACATAAGTATACGTATGTAAGTAGGAGAGATGGCCACAGAGCGTTATTTAATTACGTGTAAATTGATAGGCGCGCGAAAGAGAGAATTTTGGATGTTAATGTCCTGAGAGGTGCAAATGACCATTATATTGTGGGGGCGAACGTGTAGATTTGTACGGGTTTTCAGAAAAGAAGAGAGAATATTGGGGTGAAGAGAGTGGTGAGAGTAAGTGAGCTTTGGAAGGAGTCTTGTGTGATGAAGTAAAAGGAGAGACTGAGTACAGAATGGAAAAAGGTAAGAACAAAGTAGGTAAGGGGAGTGGGGACGAATGGGATGTATTTAGGGAAGCAGTGAAGGCTTGCGCAAAAGATGCTTGTGGCATGAGAAGAGTGAGAGGTGGTTTGATTAGAATTGGTAGTGAGTGGTGGGATGAAAAAGTAAGATTATTAGTGAAAGAGAAGAGAGAGGCATTTGGACGATTTTTGCAGGGAAAAAATGCAAACGAGAGGGAGATGCGAAAGGTGCAAGAGGTGAAAAAGAGGGCAAATGAGAGTTGGAATGAGAGAGTATCATTAAATTTTACGCAGAAGAAAAAGATATTTTGGAAGGAGGTAAATAAAGTGCGCAAAACATGGGAGCAAATGTGAACTTCAGTAAAGGGGGCTAATGGGGAGGTCATAACAAGTAGTGGTAATGTGAGGAGATGGAGTGAGTATTTTGAAGATTGTTGAATGTGTTTCATGATAAAGTGGCAGATATAGGGTGTTTTGGTCGATGTGGTGTGCAAAGTGAGAGGGTTAGGGAAAATGATATAGTAAACAGAGAAGAGGTAGTAAAAGCAATGCGGTTGATGAAAGCCGGCAAGGCAGCAGGTTTGGATGGTATTACAGTGGAATTTATTAAAAAAGGGGTTGACTGTATTTTTGACTGGTTGGTAAGGTTATTAAATGTATGTATGAGTCATGGTGTGGTGCCTGAGGATTGGCGGAATGTTTGCCTAGTGCCATTGTGCAAAGGCAAAGGGGATAAGAGTGAGTGCTCAAATTACAGAGGTGTAAGTTTGTTGAGTATTCCTGGTAAATTATATGGGAGCGTATTGATTGAGAGGGTGAAGGCATGTACAGAGCATCAGATTGGGGAAGAGCAGTGTAGTTTCAGAAGTGGTAGAGGATGTTTGGATCAGATGTTTGCTTTGAAGAATGTATGTTAGAAATACTTAGAAAAGCAAATGGATCTGTATGTAGCATTTATGGATCTGGAGAAAGGATATGATAGAGTTGATAGAGATGTTCTGTGGAAGGTATTACGAATATATGGTGTGGGAGGCAAGTTGTTAGAAGCAGCGAAAAGTTTTTATTGAAGATGTAAGGCATGTGTACGTGCAGGAAGAGAGGAAAGTGATTGGTTCTCAGTGAATGTAGGTTTGCGGCAAGTGTGTGTAATGTCAACATGGCTGTATAATTTGTTTAGGGATGGGGGTGTTAGGGAGGTGAATGCAAGATTTTTGGAAAGAGGGGCAAGTATGCAGTCTGTTGTGGATGACAGAGCTTGGGAAGTGAGTCAGTTGTTGTTCGGTGATGATACAGCGCTGGTGGCTGATTCATGTGTGAAACTACAGAAGCTGCTGACTGAGTTTGGTACAGTGTGTGAAAGAAGAAAATTAAAAGTAAATGTAAATAAGAGCAAGGTTATTAGGTACAGTAGGGTTGAGGGTCAAGTCAATTGTGAGGTCTGTTTGAATGGAGAAAAACTGGAGGAAGTGAAGTGTTTTAGATATATGGGAGTGGATCTGGGAGTGGATGGAACCATGGAAGCGGAAGTGAATCATAGGGTGGGGGAGGGGGTGAAAATTCTGGGAGCCTTGAAGAATGTTTGGAAGTCGAGAACATTATCTTGGAAAGCAAAAATGAATATGTTTGAAGGAATAGTGGTTCCAACAATATTGTATGGTTGCGAGGCGTGGGCTATGGATAGAGTTGTGCGCAGGAGGATGGATATGCTGGAAATGAGATGTTTGAGGGCAATATGTGGTGTGAAGTGGTTTGATCGAGTAAGTAATGTAAGGGTAAGAGATATGTGTGGTAATAAAAAGAGTGTGGTTGAGAGAGCAGAAGAGGGTGTTTTGAAATGGTTTGGTCACATGGAGAGAATGAGTGAGGAAAGATTGACCAAGATGGTATATATGTCAGAGATGGAGGGAACGAGGAGAACCCTCCTGCATGTTCAGGCCCCGATCACTAAAAATCTTTTTCACTCCATCTTTCCACCTACAATTTGGTCTCCCACTTCTCGTCGTTCCCTCCACCTATGACACATATATCCTCTTGGTCAATCTTTCCTCACTCATTCTCTCCATGTGACCAAACATTTTCAAAACACCCTCTTCTGCTCTCTCAACCACACTCTTTTTATTACCACACATATCTCTTACCCTATTATTACTTACTCGATCAAACCACCTTACACCACATATTGTCCTCAAACATCTCATTTCCAGCACATTCACCCTCCTGCGCACAACTCTATCCATAGCCCACGCCTCGCAAACATAAAACATTTTTGGAACCACTATTCCTTCAAACATACCCATTTTTTCTTTCCGAGATAATGTTCTCGGCTTCCACACATTCTTCAAGGCTCCCAAAATTTTCGCCCCCTCCCCCACCCTATGATTCACTTCCGCTTCCATGGTTCCATCCGCTGCCAAATCCACTCCCAGATATCTAAAACACTTCACTTCCTCCAGTTTTTCTCCATTCTGAGTTACCTCCCAATTGACTTAACCCTCAACCCTACTGTACCTAATAACCTTGCTCTTATTCACATTTACTCTCAGCTTTCTCCTTTTCACACACTTTACTAAACTCAGTCACTAGCTTCTGCAGTTTCTCACATGAATAAGCCACCAGCGCTCTTTCATCAGCGAAATACAAATGACTCACTTCACAAGCTCTCTCATCCACAACTGACTGCATATCTTGCCCCTCTTTCCAAAACTCCTGCATTCACCTCCCTAAATACCCCATCCAGAAACAAATTAAACAACCATGGAGACATCCCAAACCCCTGCTGGAATCCTACATTCACTGAGAACCAATCACTTTCCTCTCTTCGTACACGTATACATGCCTTACATCCTTGATAGAAACTTTTCACTGCTTCTAACAACTTGCCTCCCACACGATATATTCTTAATACCTTCCACAGAGCATCCCTATCAACTTTATCATATGCCTTCTCCAGATCCATAAATGCTACATACAAATGCCTTTGCTTTTCTAAGTATTTCTCATAGATATTCCTCAAAGCAAACACCTGATCCACATATCATCTACCACTTCTCAAACCACAGATCTCTTTCCCAATCTGATGCTCTTTACATGCCTTCACCCTCTCAATCAATACCCTCCCAAATAATTTACCAGGAATACTCAACAAACTTATACCTCTGAATTTATATATATATATATATATATATATATATATATATATATATATATATATATATATATATATATATATATATATATATATATATATATATATATATATATATATATATATATATATATATATATATATATATATATATATATACATATATATATATATATATATATATATATATATATATATATATATATATATATATATATATATATATATATATATATATATATATGTTTTTTTTTTTTTTTTTTTTTTTATACTTTGTCGCTGTCTCCCGCGTTTGCGAGGTAGCGCAAGGAAACAGACGAAAGAAATGGCCCAACCCCCCCCCCCATACACATGTCCATACGTCCACACACGCAAATATACATACCTACACAGCTTTCCATGGTTTACCCCAGACGCTTCACATGCCTTGATTCAATCCACTGACAGCACGTCAACCCCGGTATACCACATCGCTCCAATTCACTCTATTCCTTGTCCTCCTTTCACCCTCCTGCATGTTCAGGCCCCGATCACACAAAATCTTTTTCACTCCATCTTTCCACCTCCAATTTGGTCTCCCTCTTCTCCTCGTTCCCTCCACTTCCGACACATATATCCTCTTGGTCAATCTTTCCTCACTCATTCTCTCCATGTGCCCAAACCATTTCAAAACACCCTCTTCTGCTCTCTCAACCACGCTCTTTTTATTTCCACACATCTCTCTTACCCTTACGTTACTTACTCGATCAAACCACCTCACACCACACATTGTCCTCAAACATCTCATTTCTAGCACATCCATCCTCCTGCGCACAACTCTATTCATAGCCCACGCCTCGCAACCATACAACATTGTTGGAACCACTATTCCTTCAAACATACCCATTTTTGCTTTCCGAGATAATGTTCTCGACTTCCACACATTCTTCAAGGCTCCCAGAATATATATGTGTATATATATATATATATATATATATATATATATATATATATATATATATATATATATATATATATATATATATATATATATATATATATATATATATATATATATGTATATATATATATATATACATATATATAATAGGTGTTTGCTTTGAAGAATGTATGTGAAGAATACTTAGAAAAGCAAATGGATTTGTATGTAGCATTTATGGATCTGGAGAAGGCATATGATAGAGTTGATAGAGATGCTCTGTGGAAGGTATTAAGAATATATGGTGTGGGAGGAAAGTTGTTAGAAGCAGTGAAAAGTTTTTATCGAGGATGTAAGGCATGTGTACGTGTAGGAAGAGAGGAAAGTGATTGGTTCTCAGTGAATGTAGGTTTGCGTCAGGGGTGTGTGATGTCTCCATGGTTGTTTAATTTGTTTATGGATGGGGTTGTTAGGTAGGTAAATGCAAGAGTTTTGGAAAGAGGGGCAAGTATGAAGTCTGTTGTGGATGAGAGAGCTTGGGAAGTGAGTCAGTTGTTGTTCGCTGATGATACAGCGCTGGTGGCTGATTCATATGAGAAACTGCAGAAGCTGGTGACTGAGTTTGGTAAAGTGTGTGGAAGAAGAAAGTTAAGAGTAAATGTGAATAAGAGCAAGGTTATTAGGTACAGTAAGGTTGACGGTCAAGTCAATTGGGAGGTGAGTTTGAATGGAGAAAAACTGGAGGAAGTGAAGTGTTTTAGATATCTGGGAGTGGATCTGGCAGCGGATGGAACCATGGAAGCGGAAGTGGATCATAGGGTGGGGTAGGGGGCGAAAATTCTGGGGCCCTTGAAGAATGTGTGGAAGTCGAGAACATTATCTCGGAAAGCAAAAATGGGTATGTTTGAAGGAATAGTGGTTCCAACAATGTTGTATGGTTGCAAGGCGTGGGCTATGGGTAGAGTTGTGCGCATGAGGATGGATGTGCTGGAAATGAGATGTTTGAGGACAATGTGTGGTGTGAGGTGGTTTGATCGAGTGAGTAACGTAAGGGTAAAAGAGATGTGTGGAAATAAAAAGAGCGTGGTTGAGAGAGCAGAAGAGGGTGTTTTGAAGTGTTTTGGGCACATGGAGAGAATGAGTGAGGAAAGATTGACGAAGAGGATATATGTGTCGGAGGTTGAGGGAACGAGGAGAAGAGGGAGACCAAATTGGAGGTGGAAAGATGGAGTGAAAAAGATTTTTTGTGATCGGGGCCTGAACATGCAGGAGGGTGAAAGGAGGGCAAGGAATAGAGTGAATTGGAGCGATGTGGTATACCGGGGTTGACGTGCTGTCAGTGGATTGAATCATGGCATGTGAAGCGCCTGGGGTAAACCATGGAAAGCTGTGTAGGTATGTATATTTGCGTGTGTGGACGTATGTATATACATGTGTATGGGAGTGAGTTGGGCCATTTCTTTCGTCTGTTTCCTTGCGCTACCTCGCAAACGCGGGAGACAGCGACAAAGTATAATAAAAAAAGATAAAAATATATAATATATGGAAACATTCTTATTTTCTCTACATAATTCCCTCCACTATCCTCACAGTGCCACAGAAGTAGACAAAAGAATAATCATACTTACATTTCCGTATTTTGTCACCTCTTTCTCGGCCTTGATTACCATCTCTAGACGTCTGAGCATGAAATTTCTAAATATTCTTATGAATTCTACGTCCATGATTTTAATTCATATGGTCTTTATCTTTTGAATGAGGCAAAGAACAAGGAGCTATTGATTCGCTGAAGGAAATGAACTTGACTTTCATCAACTTCCGGAAGTTCTTAATTAGGTTAAGGTGTGGGGAGTTCCCAGGGCACTTCAGCAAATGAATATCTCTTTCTGATGTCTAGTTCATCAGTTTCTACTTTTATGGGGAGTTGTATTTTCCTTCATGAATTGATCACAGCCATGAGCCTCAAAGCCAGTATTGAGTCGGTCAGATGGTCATCTAGCACCTTAATGTAGTACCCTTCAGTCAATGTAATGTTTTAAATAAGTACAGCCCTTCCCTTGTCCATTGCACCACTAATGCAGCCCCATATCAACACTATTTGAACGTTTCACTTTCCGCACTCTGATTCACTGTCTTCACTCTGAGACGAGAGTCATACCGGCTGGAAAATTCTGGCCTCCTTATCCTCCCCTACCTCAACTGCACACACTTGAAAGAGCTTTTATCAGTAAACATCTTCATACTCCCCTCTTGCTCACGCCAGTCTTTGCACGTCTTTGCAAACACGAGTTGTTTGCGTTTCATTGTCTTTGTCAGCAGGAGTTTGAAAACTGACTATACCTCTAAGATACTCCCAATTATTCTTTCGCTTTACCCTTAAGCTTCGTTACGCTTAGTTTCCTCTCCAGAATCATCATACTTATCTCTTCCCTCCCCTCACCTTGATTACATCCACACACATTCAGACACCTCAGCCCGAGCCTTAGAGAAGAATAAGCCATCCTCGCTAGGATCCTTCTTCTGTTTCAGTTGGCTGCTTATAATAAAACTGTTTCCATCCACTATTCAGGTGGTGTACATCAACACAACGAAAGATCTGACCAAGATAATCTGGAAATCAACAATGTGTCGCGGTTACTTCTTCCTGCTGGATGATCCTGGACCATTCCTGACTTACTACAGGACTTTTCACTACACATGGGACTACAGCGGCAGGTATGGCAACAAAATCTCTGATACACGCCTTCAATATTGCTAATGCATAAATGTACTTCATTCTTAAAAAAAACAAGCTGTTGAATAGAGAAAAAACTCACACACAAATTCATAACCAACCACTAGGCCCTCGATAGAAATTAATAGTTTACCTTACCATCATACTTCAGCGACTTGTATTCACTGATCCAGCCATTCCCAATAAACAAAACACTTACTAAATACATGAAAAATAAAATGACCGACAAGCATTACACAGCCACCTTCACAACTCAGTCCACAACAACAGGCTCCCAGAAAATATCCACATGAAGCTACACTACCTAGACACACACGAATTACACTCTCCTATCTAATCTCGAACTAAGCCGCGGACATCAGACATTCCTATAACATTAAAAACACTGAGTCATCAAATCAAAAAGAAACTTCATCCACAAAAACACACACACACACACACACACACACACACACACACACACACACACACACACACACGCTGGCACACACAATCAGACACACACGAATATATCTATCTATCGATCAATCTATCTATCTATCTATCAATCTATCTACATACATATATATATATATATATATATATATATATATATATATATATATATATATATATATATATATATATATATATATATATATATATATATATATGTTATTTCCGAACAGACGCACATAGCCAGCTGATAGCGTTTTACCGAACCTAACCATACAAAGCGGAGGTATATGAATACGAATAAAATTTTAGGGAGAAGAAAAAGATGTTTTGGAAGGAGGTAAATAAAGTGCGCAAGACATGGGAGCAAATGGGAACTTCAGTGAAGGGAGCTAATGGGGAGGTTATAACAAGTAGTGGTGATGTGAGAAGGAGATGGAGTGAGTATTTTGAGGGATTGTTGAATGTGTTTGATGATATAGTGGCAGGTATAGGGTATTTTGGTCGAGGTGGTGTGCAAAGTGAGAGGGTTAGGGAAAATGATTTGGTAAATAGAGAAGAGGTAGTAAAAGCATTGCGGAAGATGAAAGTCAGCAAGCAGTGAGTTTCGATGGTATTGCAGTGGAATTTATAAAAAAAGGGGGGTGACTGTATTGTTTACTGAATGTTAATGTTATTTAATGTATGTATGACTCATGGTGAGGTGCCTGAAGATTGGCGGAATGCTTGCATAGTGCCATTGTACAAAGGCAAAGGGGATAAGAGTGAGTGCTCAAATTACAGAGGTATAAGTTTGTTGAGTATTCCTGGTAAATTATATGGGAGGGTATTGATTGAGAGGGTGAAGGCATGTACAGAGCATCTGATTGGGGAAGAGCAGTGTGGTTTCAAAAGTGGTAGAGGAAGTGTGGATCAGGTGTTTGCCTTGAAGAATGTATGTGAGAAATACTTAGAAAAGCAAATGGACTTGTATGTAGTATTTATGGATCTGGAGAACGCATATGATAGAGTTGATAGGGATGCTCTGTGGAAGGTATTAAGAATATATGGTGTGGGAGGCAAGTTGTTAGAAGCAGTGAAAAGTTCTTATCGAGAATGTAAGGCATGTGTACGTGTAGGAAGATAGGAAAGGGATTGGTTCTCAGTAAACGTAGGTTTGCGGCAGGGGTGTGTGATGTCTCCATTGTTGTTTAATTTGTTTATGGATGGGGTTGTTTGGGAGGTGAATGCAAGAGCTTTGGAAAGAGCGGCAAGTATGCAATATGTTATGGATGAGAGACCTTGGGAAGTGAGTCAGTTGTTGTTCGCTGATGATACAACGCTGGTGGCTGATAAATGTCAGAAACTTCAGAAGCTGGTGACTGAGTTTGGTAAAGTGTGTGAAAGAAGAAAGTTGAGAGTAAATGTTAATAAGAGCAAGGTTATTAGGTACAGTGGGGAGGAGGGTCAAGTCAATTGGGAGGTAAGATTGAATGGACTGGAGGAAGTAAAGTGTTTTAGATACCTGGGAGTTGATATGGCAGCGGATGGAACCATGGAAACGGAAGTGGGGGAGGGGGCGAAAATCCTGGGAGCCTTGAAGAATGCGTGGAAGTCGAGAACATTATCTCGCAAAGCAAAAATGGGTATGTTTGAAGGAATAGTGGTTCCAACAAAGTTGTATGGTTGCGAGGCGTGGGCTATGGATACAGCTGTGCGCAGGAGGGTGGATGTGCTTGAAATGAGATGTTTCAGAACAATATGTGGTATGAGGTGGTTTGATCGAGTAAGTAATAGCAGGGTAAGAGAGATGTGTGGTAATAAAAAGAGTGTGGTTAAGAGGGCAGAAGAGGGTGTTTTGAAATGGTTTGGTCACATGGAGAGAATGAGTGAGGAAAGATTGACCAAGAGGATATATGTGTCAGAGGTGGAGGGAACGAGCAGAAGTGGGAGATCAAGTTTAAGGTGGAAATATGGAGTGAAAAAGATTTTGAGTGATCGGGGCCTGATCATGCAGGAGGGTGAAAGGCGTGCAAGGAATAGAGTCAATTGGAACGATATGATATACCGGGTTGGTCGTGCTGTCAATGGATTGAACCATTGTGAGACGAAGGGTATTCGAGTACTTAGTATTCGAATAGTTGTTTCCGATTAGCCAGGCCCATAGCCTAGCGGTTACATGCCTGCCTCTTGCACAGGGGTCCCGGGTTCGATCCTGGCTGTTGGAGGTTAGTATGTTCTATGAAGGTGCGCGTTCATATGCACTTTATTCGTATTCATATACCTCCGCGTTGTACAGTTAGGTTCGGTAAAACGCTATCAGCTGGCTATGTGCGCCTGTTGGGAAATAACCGGTATAGACCCCGTTGCTTACCATTGTGTGACGAAGGGTATTCGAGTACTTAGTATTCCAATAGTTGTTTTCTATTAGCCAGGCCCATAGCCTAGCGGTTCGCATTCCTGCCTCTTGCACAGGGGTCCCGGGCTCGATCCTGGCTGTTAGAGGTTAGTATGTTCTATATATATATATATATATATATATATATATATATATATATATATATATATATATATATATATATATATATATAACCTTACCAACCAGTCAACAATACAGTCACCACCTTTTTTAATGAATTCCACTGCAATCCCATCCAAACCTGCTGCCTTGCCGGCTTTCATCTTCCGCAAAGCTTTCACTACCTCTTCTCTGTTTACCAAATCATTTTCCCTAACCCTCTCACTTTGCACACCACCTCGACCAAAACACCCTATATCAGCCACTCTATCATCAAACACATTCAACAAACCTTCGAAATACTCACTCCATCTCCTTCTCACATCACCACTACTTGTTATCACCTCCCCATTTGCGCCCTTCACTGAAGTTCCCATTTGCTCCCTTGTCTTACGCACTTTATTTACCTCCTTCCAGAACATCTTTTTATTCTCCCTAAAATTTAATGATAGTCTCTCACCCCAACTCTCATTTGCCCTTATTTTCACCTCTTGCAACTTTATCTTGACCTCCTGTCTCTTTCTTTTATACATCTCCCACTCAATTGCATTTTTTCCCTGCAAAAATCGTCCAAATGCCTCTCTCTTCTCTTTCACTAATACTCTTACTTCTTCATCCCACCACTCACTACCCTTTCTAATCAACCCACCTCGCACTCTTCTCATGCCACAAGCATCTTTTGCGCAATCCATCACTGATTCCCTAAATACATCCCATTCCTCCCCCACTCCCCTTACTTCCATTGTTCTCACCTTTTTCCATTCTGTACTCAGTCTCTCCTGGTACTTCCTCACACAGGTCTCCTTCTCAAGCTCACTTACTCTCACCACCCTCTTCACCCCAACATTCACTCTTCTTTTCTGAGGATTGGCGGAATGCGTGCATAGTGCCATTGTACAAAGGCAAAGGGGATAAGAGTGAGTGCTCAAATTACAGAGGTATAAGTTTGAGTATTCCTGGTAAATTATATGGGAGGGTATTGATTGAGAGGGTGAAGGCATGTACAGAGCATCAGATTGGGGAAGAGCAGTGTGGTTTCAGAAGTGGTAGAGGATGTGTGGATCAGGTGTTTGCTTTGAAGAATGTGTGTGAGAAATACTTAGAAAAGCAAATGGATTTGTATGTAGCATTTATGGATCTGGAGAAGGCATACGATAGAGTTGATAGAGATGCACTGTGGAAGGTATTAAGAATATATGGTGTGGGAGGAAAGTTGTTAGAAGCAGTGAAAAGTTTTTATCGAGGATGTAAGGCATGTGTACGTGTAGGAAGAGAGGAAAGTGATTGGTTCTCAGTGAATGTAGGTTTGCGGCAGGGGTGTGTGATGTCTCCATGGTTGTTTAATTTGTTTATGGATGGGGTTGTTAGGGAGGTAAATGCAAGAGTTTTGGAAAGAGGGGCAAGTGTGAAGTCTGTTGGGGATGAGAGAGCTTGGGAAGTGAGTCAGTTGTTGTTCGCTGATGACACAGCGCTGGTGGCTGATTCATGTGTGAAACTGCAGAAGCTGGTGACTGAGTTTGGTAAAGTGTGTGGAAGAAGAAAGTTAAGAGTAAATGTGAATAAGAGCAAGGTTATTAGGTACAGTAGGGTTGAGGGTCAAGTCAATTGGGAGGTGAGTTTGAATGGAGAAAAACTGGAGGAAGTGAAGTGTTTTAGATATCTGGGAGTGGATCTGGCAGCGGATGGAACCATGGAAGCGGAAGTGGATCATAGGGTGGGGGAGGGGGCGAAAATTCTGGGGGCCTTGAAGAATGTGTGGAAGTCGAGAACATTATCTCGGAAAGCAAAAATGGGTATGTTTGAAGGAATAGTGGTTCCAACAATGTTGTATGGTTGCGATGCGTGGGCTATGGATAGAGTTGTGCGCAGGAGGATGGATGTGCTGAAAATGAGATGTTTGAGGACAATGTGTGGTGTGAGGTGGTTTGATCGAGTGAGTAACGTAAGAGTAAGAGAGATATGTGGAGATAAAAAGAGCGTGGTTGAGAGAGCAGAAGAGGGTGTTTTGAAGTGGTTTGGGCACATGGAGAGGATGAGTGAGGAAAGATTGACCAAGAGGATATATGTGTCGGAGGTGGAGGGAACAAGGAGAAGAGGGAGACCAAATTGGAGGTGGAAAGATGGAGTGAAAAAGATTTTTTGTGATCGGGGCCTGAACATGCAGGAGGGTGAAAGGAGGGCAAGGAATAGAGTGAATTGGAGCGATGTGGTATACCGGGGCTGACGTGCTGTCAGTGGATTGAATCAAGGCATGTGAAGCGTCTGGGGTAAACCATGGAAAGCTGTGTAGGTATGTATATTTGCGTGTGTGGACGTATGTATATACATGTGTATGGGGGGGGTTGGGCCATTTCTTTTGTCTGTTTCCTTGCGCTACCTTGCAAACGCGGGAGACAGCGACAAAGTATAATAAAAAAAAAAAAATAAATATATATATATATATATATATATATATATATATATATATATATATATATATATATATATATATATATATATATATATATATATATATATATATATATATATATATATATATATATATATATATATATACTTATTTTTCATTTGGTTTGTTGCTGTCTCCCGCGTTAGCGAGGTAGCGCAAGGTAAAGGGGAAGAGTGGTTTGGGAATGTCTTGGGAGTAAAGTCAGGGGTTAGTGAGAGGACAAGATCAAGGGAAGGAGTAGCACTACTCCTGAATCAGGAGTTGTGGGAGTATGTGATAGAATGTAAAAAGTAAATTCTAGATTGATATGGGTAAAACTGAAAGTTGAAGGAGAGAGATGAGTGATTATTGGTGCATCTGCACCTGGGCATGAGAAGAAAGATCATGAGAAGCAAGAGTTCTGGGAGCAGCTGAATGAGTGTCCTAGTGGTTTTGATGCACGAGACAGGGTTATAGTGATGGGTGATTTGAAGGCAAATGTGGCAGTTGAGGGAACAATTGGTATACATTGGATCTTCAGTGTTGTAAATGGAAATGGTGAAGAGCTTTTAGATTAATGTGCTGAAAAAGGACTGGTAATTGGGAATACCTGGTTTAAAACGCGAGATATTCATAAGTATACGTATGTAAGTAGAAGAGGTGGCCAGAGAGCGTTATTGGATTACGTGTTAATTGATAGGCGCACGAAAGAGAGACTTTTGGATGTTAATGTGCTGAGAGGTGCAACTGGAGGGATGTCTGATCATTATCTAGTGGAGACGAAAGTGAAGATTTGTATGGGTTTTCAGAAAAGAAGAGACAATGTTGGGATGAAGAGAGTGGTGAGAGTTAGTGAGCTTAGGAAGGAGACTTATGTGAGGAAGTACCAGGAGAGACTGAGTTCAGAATAGAAAAAGGTGAGAACAAAGGAGATAAGGGGATTGGAGAGGAATGGGATGTATTTAGGGAAGCAGTGATGGCTTGCGCAAAAGATGCTTGTGGCATGAGTAGCGTGAGAGGTGGGTTGACTTCAAAGGGTATTGAGTGGTGGGATGAAGAAGTAAGATTATTAGTGAAAGAGAAGAGAGAGGCATTTAGAAGATTTTTGCAGGGAAAAAATGCAAATGAGTGAGAGATGTATAAAAGAAAGAGGCAGGAGGTCAACAGAAAGGTGCAAGAGGTGAAAAAGAGGGCAAATGAG
>NC_092228.1:23298380-23350880 GCF_036320965.1 Panulirus ornatus
ATCCGCTGCCAGATCCACTCCCAGATATCTAAAACACTTCACTTCCTCCAGTTTTTCACCATTCAAACTCACCTCCCAATTGACTTGACCCTCAACCCTACTGTACCTAATAACCTTGCTCTTATTCACATTTACTCTTAACTTTCTTCTTCCACACACTTTACCAAACTCAGTCACCAGCTTCTGCAGTTTCTCACATGAATCCGCCACCAGCGCTGTATCATCAGCGAACAACAACTGACTCACTTCCCAAGATCTCTCATCCCCAACAGACTTCATACTTGCCCCTCTTTCCAAAACTCTTGCATTTACCTCCCTAACAACCCCATCCATAAACAAATTAAACAACCATGGAGACATCACACACCCCTGCCGCAAACCTACATTCACTGAGAACCAATCACTTTCCTCTCTTCCTACACGTACACATGCCTTACATCCTCGATAAAAACTTTTCACTGCTTCTAACAACTTGCCTCCCACACCATATATTCTTAATACCTTCCACAGAGCATCTCTATCAACTCTATCATATGCCTTCTCCAGATCCATGAATGCTACATACAAATCCATTTGCTTTTCTAAGTATTTCTCACATACATTCTTCAAAGCAAACACCTGATCCACACAACCTCTACCACTTCTGAAACCACACTGCTCTTCCCCAATCTGATGCTCTGTACATGCCTTCACCCTCTCAATCAATACCCTCCCATATAATATACCAGGAATACTCAACAAACTTATATATACTTATATATATACTTATATATATGTATATATATGTATATATATATATATATATATATATATATATATATATATATATATATATATATATATATATATATGTATATATATATATATATATATATATATATATATATATATATATATATATATATATATATATATATATATATATATATATATATATATATATATATATACATATATATATATATATATATATATATATATATATATATATATATATATATATATATATATATATATTATCCCTGGGGATAGGGGAGAAAGAGTACTTCCCACGTATTCCCTGCGTGTCGTAGAAGGCGACTAAAAGGGAAGGGAGCGGGGGGCTGGAAATCCTCCCCTCTCGTTTTTCTTTTTTTTTTTTCCAAAAGAAGTAACAGAGGGGTGGGTCAGGTGGGGGTGTTCCCTCAGGGGCCCAGTCCTCTGTTCTTGACGCTACCTCGCTATCGCGGGAAATGGCGAATAGTATGAAAGAAAGATATATATACACATATATATATATATATATATATATATATATATATATATATATATATATATATATATATATATATATATATATATATATATATATATATATATATATATATTATATATATATTATTATATTTTTCTTAATTTTGCTTTTTCGGTGTCTCCCGCGTTAGCGAGGTAGCGCAAGGAAATAGACGAAAGAATGGCCCAACCCACCCACATACACATGTATATATATACACGTCCACACACGCAAATATACATACCTATGCTTCTCAACGTATGCATATATATACACACACATAGACGCATATATATATACATGTATATATATACACATATATATATATATATATATATATATATATATATATATATATATATATATATATATATATATATATATATATATATATATATATTATCCATGGGGATAGGGGAGAAAGAATACTTCCCACGTATTCCCTGCGTGTTGTAGAAGGCGACTAAAAGGGAAGGGAGCTGGGGCTGGAAATCCTCCCCTCTCGTTTTTTTTTTTTTTTTTTTGATTTTCCAAAAGAAGGAACAGAGAAGGGGGCCAGGTGAGGATATTCCCTCAAAGGCCCAGTCCTCTGCTCTTAACGCTACCTCGCTATCGCGGGAAATGGCGAATAGTATAAAATATATATATATATATATATATATATATATATATATATATATATATATATATATATATATATATATATATATATATATATATATATATAAACCTATACATACCCAAACATTTACATGTATAGGCATGTATATATCCATACTTGCTTCCTTCATCAATTCTCGTTACCATTCCGCAACACACGAAATAGCATACCTCTCTCTCTCTCTCTCTCTCTCTCTCTCTCTCTCTCTCTCTCTCTCTCTCTCTCTCTCTCTCTCTCTCTCAATCACACTCTTTTCATTGTCACACATCTCTCTTACCCTTTCATTTCTTACTCAGTCAAACCACCTTACACCACATACTGTCGTCAAACATTTAATTTCCATTAAATCCACCCTCCTCCGTAGAACACTATCCAAAGCCCATACTTCGCAACAATATAACATTTTTTCGAGCGACTACTCCTTCAAACATACCTCTTTTTTGTTCTCCGAGATAATGTTCTCGCCTTCCATACATTCTTCAACGCGCCCTGAACCTGCGCTTCCTCCCCTACCCTGTGACTCACTTCTGCTTCCAGTCACCAACTTCTGCAGTTTTTCACCCGATTCAGCCACCAGCGCTATATTATCAGCGAACAACAGCTGAATCAATTCCCAAGCCCTTCAATCTATAACAGACCGCATACTTGTCCCTCTTTCCAAAACTCTTGCATTCACCTCCCTAAGAACCCCAACCATAAACAAATTTTACAATCTTGGAGACATCACTCATCCCTGCTGCAAATGGACATTCGCTGTGAACCAATCACTCTCCTCTCTTCTTACCCATACATATGCCTTACGTCCTCGATAAAAACTTTTCCCTCCTTGTAGCAACTTACCTCCTGCACCATATACTCTTAAAACCTTCCACAAAGCATCTCTTTCTACCCTATCATATGCCTTCTTAGATCCATAAACGCTACATACAAACACATCTGTTTTTCTAAGTATTTTTCACATACATTCTTGAAAGCAAACACCTGATCCACACATCCTCTACCACTTCTGAAACCACACTGCTCTTTACCCTCTCAATCAATACATATGCCTCACGTCCTCGATAAAAACTTTTCCCTTCTTCTAGCAACCTACCTCCTACACCATATACTCTTAAAACCTTCCACAAAGCATCTCTTTCTACCCTATCATATGCCTTCTTCAGATCCATAAACGCTACATACAAACCATATTTTTTCTAAGTATTTTTCACATACATTCTTGAAAGCAAACACCTGATCCACACATCCTCTACCACTTCTGAAACCACACTGCTCTTTACCCTTTCAATCAATACCTTCCCATACAATTTCCCAGGAATACTTAATAAACGTATGCCTCTGCAATTTGAACACTCACCTTTATCCCCTTTGCTTTTGTACAATGGCACTATGTATCTATTCCCCCAATCCTCAGGCACTTCACCACGATCCATACATACATTGAATATCCATTCTAACCAATCAACAGCACAGTCACCCCCTTTTTTTTATGATTTCCACCGAAATACTATCCAAACTCGCCGCCATGCCGGCTTTCATTTTCCGTAAAGCTTTCACTACCTCTTTTCTGTTCACCAAACCATTTTCCCTGACCCTCTTACTTCGCACACCATCCCGACCAAGGCACCTTTTATAAGCTTATGAATCTTTGCTTGAGTTTTGAACTGATAGGTTGGAGGTTCAAATATTTCTCCTGACGATGTCTGACGAAGACAACAACGGACATAATAATCCCAAAGTATTTACCATGCTGCTGAGACGACATGAAATGCAAACTTAAATGGTTGTCAGAACCAACAAATCTTCGGTGCTTCGTTCAAAACCAGTACACTATAAGGCACTCATATTTGAAGTCTTCTTTTTTTCTCTCCCAATTCCTATTCCTTGTGGCTGGCGTATAAAAGAAACACAGCTCGTGCATTATCGATGGCTTAAGATACAGAGCCAGCAGACTTGAAAATATATAATGGACGTCGTCTTTTCGAGTCACCAGTCTGATACCGCATTCAGAATGGTCCTCCACGTCCTGAGGAACGTGTGTGATTATAACTGTCTTGTGTGTATCCTCACACACACACACACACACACACACACACACACACACACACACACACACACACACACACACACACACACACACACACACACACACACACACACACACACACACACACACACACACACACACAAATACACACACACGCACAGTGTTCAGTAGTGATTCAAACGTTAAAGTATCCTGTATGTAAAGTGTTAGGATTCTAAACCCGTACTCTCCAAAAAAGATGCTTACATTGAGCTTATATATTCATATGGTTCGGGCTACCTGATGATACAGTTTTTATATATCACAGTTTAATCTGATTTATGGACTGTAATTTGAAAACGCCTCATAACCTTCGTGTCCTTTTGCATTATGTCAATCCTGAGTGAAATGTTATCTCTGAACAAAATCCAAAGGCTCAGATCAGTACCTGAACTTTATTTTTCATATTCCAAAAAATCAAACTCAGCCTTAGTATTTGCTGTGAAAATATTGTAATACTGAATTTCCACAAAATTTTGATAAGAAATATTAGTTTCTTACAATGCAAAGCTGACCTTTATCACCCTGACACGAGAGACGCCTCGCCTGCTGAACTTGCTGTTGATAAGATAGTCCGAAGTGAGGCAGCCCAGAAGGTACACTGCTTTGCCCTGCAGGACTGGTGGGAAGACTTCCTCCTGGTTGTCGTAATATTTGAAGACTCTTGCTAAGCCCTGAAGAGATAGGAAACCAGGTACTACCCACACTGAGCCAGATTCGGTCATCTGGCTTGTTGATTCCGTTTTCGTCATACACAACACTAAACACAGGGAAAAATGCACATATATATATATATATATATATATATATATATATATATATATATATATATATATATATATATATATATATATATATATATATATATATATATATATATATATATATATATATATATATATATATATATATATATATATATATATATATATATATATATATATATATATATATATATATATATATATATATATATATATATATATATATATATATATATATATATATATATATATATGTATATATATATATATATATATATATATATATATATATATATATATATATATATATATATATATATATATATATATATATATATATATATATATATATATATATATATATATATTGGAAAGGATCACAATTTTGCGTGTGATCAAGATATTCCTATGAGTCCACGGGGAAAATGAAACACGAAAAGTTCCCAAGTGCACTTTCGTGTAATAATCACATCATCAGGGGAGACACAAGAGAGAAATATAACGGTCAGTTGATGTACATCGAAGAGACGAAGCTAGGACGCCATTTGGTAAACATGTGATTGTCCCCGTGGACTCATAGGAATATATATATTTGTGTGTGTGTGTGTGTGTGTGTGTGTGTGTGTGATGTCTCCATGGTTGTTTAATTTGTTTATGGATGGGGTTGTTAGGGAGGTAAATGCAAGAGTTTTGGAAACAGGGGCAAGTATGAAGTCTGTTGGGGATGAGAGAGCTTGGGAAGTGAGTCAGTTGTTGTTCGCTGATGATACAGCGCTGGTGGCTGATTCATGTGAGAAACTGCAGAAGCTGGTGACTGAGTTTGGTAAAGTGTGTGGAAGAAGAAAGTTAAGAGTAAATGTGAATAAGAGCAAGGTTATTAGGTACAGTAGGGTTGAGGGTCAAGTCAATTGGGAGGTGAGTTTGAATGGAGAAAAACTGGAGGAAGTGAAGTGTTTTAGATATCTGGGAGTGGATCTGGCAGCGGATGGAACCATGGAAGCGGAAGTGGATCATAGGGTGGGGGAGGGGGCGAAAATTCTGGGAGCCTTGAAGAATGTGTGGAAGTCGAGAACATTATCTCGGAAAGCAAAAATGGGTGTTTGAAGGAATAGTGGTTCCAACAATGTTGTATGGTTGCGAGGCGTGGGCTATGGATAGAGTTGTGCGCAGGAGGATGGATGTGCTGGAAATGAGATGTTTGAGGACAATGTGTGGTGTGAGGTGGTTTGATCGAGTGAGTAACGTAAGGGTAAGAGAGATGTGTGGAAATAAAAAGAGCGTGGTTGAGAGAGCAGAAGAGGGTGTTTTGAAGTGGTTTGGGCACATGGAGAGAATGAGTGAGGATTGATTGACCAAGAGGATATATGTGTCGGAGGTGGAGGGAACGAGGAAAAGAGGGAGGCCAAATTGGAGGTGGAAAGATGGAGTGAAAAAGATTTTGTGTGATCGGGGCCTGAACATGCAGGAGGGTGAAGGAGGGCAAGGAATAGAGTGAACTGGAGCGATGTGGTATACCGGGGTTGACGTGCTGTCAGTGGATTGAATCAAGGCATGTGAAGCGTCTGGGGTAAACCATGGAAAGCTGTGTAGGTGTGTATATTTGCGTGTGTGGACGTATGTATATTCATGTGTATGGGGGGGGGTTGGGCCATTTCTTTCGTCTGTTTCCTTGCGCTACCTCGCAAACGCGGGAGACAGCGACAAAGTATAAAAAAAAATGAATAAATATATATATATATATATATATATATATATATATATATATATATATATATATATATATATATATATATATATATATATATATATATATATATATATATATATATATTTATATATCACAGTTTTGCGAGTGATCAAGATATTCCTATGAATCCTCCCCACCATACCCCACATCTACGGCACCCAGGAAATATGTTTAAAGCATTCTTTCTACCAGGGATAACAGGGATGTACGTTTGGATGGAGAAAACTTACAGAAAGTAATTCGTCTTATGTAACTGGGACTGGACTTGACATCGAAAAGAACCATAGAAAGTGACGTGAGTCATCGGGTATGTGAGGGAATAAACCTTCCAGATACATTCAGGAACATATGGAAAAAATTACCATCTGGGAGGAGTAAAACGGGAATGTTTGATGGCATAGTAGTCCCGACGGCATTGTGTCGATGTGAGACATGGGCAATGGCTGACAATACACAGAAGAGGGTGAAAGAGATGGAAATGAGATGTTTGAGGACAATATGTGGTGTGAGGTGGGTTGATCGATTAAGTAATAATAATATTAGAGAAAGGTGTGGTAATAGAAAGAGTGTGGTTGAGAGAGCTGAAAGGGGTATGGTATAACTATTTCGACGAATTTAGAAAATGAGAGAGGAAAGGTTGACAAAGAGAACAAATATTTCAGATGTGGAAGGTAGAAGCAGAAAAATGACCAAAGTGGAGATATATGGATAGAGTAATGAAGATTTGGGGCGCTCGGGGCCTGAACGCGCAAGAAGGTGAAAGGCGTACATAGGATAAAATGAACTGAAACGATGTGATATTCAGATAGCATGTTGTCTACAGAGTAAACTAGGGCATATGAAGCAGCCGGGGGAAACCAAGGAAAGGTGTGTGGGGCGTGTTTGCGGATAGTGGACTGTGGATTGAATGCATTACACATGACAGTTCGAAAATGGATGTACGCAAATGAGGCCTTTTCTTTGTTCCTGGCACTACTTTGCTTACCCAAGAAACGGAGAACAAGTATGAAAGAAAAAGAGATCAATCCATAAGCCAAAAATCATCGTGGTTGTATATGTCTTTGTGGGGTGACCAGAGGGTAATTGATGAAAAGATATTCTGTGCCATTAATATGGAATGTACATTTTGGGCATGATGGGTCTTGAGATATGTTGAAACGGTGCTTGTAACGTTGGAGTAATAGGTGGCTTTTAGAACATAGACGGGATTGAGTGACATGAGCATGACTGGGGAGTGCAGTTTCAGACAGAAGTAGGTCTGGTGGGATTGCATTATAACTGGGCTGGGAGGAAAGCTGCTCAGTGATAGTTTGATTAATTCCGCATGCTTTTGTTTTGTCTCTGTGTTTGTTAGGTGAGAGTGGATCTGTTTCCAGTTTATAATATAAGAGGATACCATTATCACAGCTAGTGCAAAAGGTGAAGGATTCAAAAAAATTCTACAACCAAGTATTTAGAATGGTCGCATAATGACAATATGTGACATAATAAGGTACAATTAACGAAAGTGTGTCGATCCCGGGATATGTAAAACGCCTCCTCTTTGTAATGGCAGATCGCCATGCGCCATAATATTGTCACTGTTTTCCTCTATGTAGTTCACTAACCTGCAGATAGGGACTACTTGACGAGGCAAATTCATATTTATATAGCTCTGTTAGTCCCGCCACTTCGAGGCCTGACTCATACAGGTCCTGGATGGTCTCCATCATGGTTGGTTGTTTCTTGACTAACAAGAAAGCCTTCAGGCTGTTGGAGTAGACCATGGTCAGTATCATGGTGTACAGCCAAAGAAACAGGACGAAGATCTGAGTGCTGGCACTGCGGGGAAGGGAATCGTGAGCCTCACAGAAGTGCACACCGAAGGCGTAGTACCAGCTGTAGCTCAGGGACTGCAGGCTTCTCAGCTCACCACCACTGTTGGAGATGAACTGGTTGTGAAATACCGATGAAAAACTTCTACTTACCGTCTCTCTCGCAATCATTAACTAAAGACGTTTCACTTCATTACAGTTTTCCTGTGTCATTCTAAAAACGGTTTGCAGTTGAAATGATAATAGTTCAGATAAGTTTTTGAGATATTTTTTATTTGCATATAGAAGAGAGAGAGAGAGAGAGAGAGAGAGAGAGAGAGAGAGAGAGAGAGAGAGAGAGAGAGAGAGAGAGAGAGAGAGAGAGAGAGAGAGAGAGAGAGAGAGAGAGAGAGAGAGAGAGAGAGAGAGAGAGAGAGAGAGAGAGAGAGATAGAATTCTATCAGGAGGTGTAAGAAGATGAGGCAAGTGTTGCACTTGCAATAACGTCTGTGTGTATATCTCGGTGTCTGTTTCTTGTGTGTGTGTGTGTGTGTGTGTGTGTGTGTGTTTGTCCTGCCGGTACACTTATATTAACCCACTGAGCAACATTATGAGGGTACGGAACATACTGATCTTGACTAGAAATGGTAAGAAAACGTAAAAAAAATGAAACACAGATGGAAACTCTAACATAGCAAGCACCCACATCTGGCGAGAACTTAACGCATTTCCCCCTTCAGGACTTTGGAAACATTCAGTAAGAGTCAGCTAAAATGACATAAAAGATCTGGTTACATACTGATACTATATATATATATATATATATATATATATATATATATATATATATATATATATATATATATATATATATATATATATATATATATTATTTGCTTTGTCGCTGTCTCCCGCGTTAGCGAGGTAGCGCAAGGAAACAGACGAAAGAATGGCCCAACCCACTCACATGCACATGTATATACATACACGTCCACACACGCAAATATACATAACTATACATCTCACCGTATACAGACACAGACATATACATATACACACATATACATTTACATATATACATATATACACATGAACATAATTCATACTATCTGCCCTTATTCATTCACATCGCCAACTCGCCACACACGGAATAACAACCCCCTCCCCCCTTATGCGTGTGAGGTAGCGCCAGGAAAAGACAACAAAGGCCCCATTCGTTCACACTCAGTCTCTACTTGTCATGTAATAATGTACCGAAACCACAGCTCCCTTTCCACATCCAGGCCACAGAGAACTTTCCATGGTTTACCCCAGACGCTTCACATGCCCTGGTTCAATCCTTTGACAGCACGTCGACCCAGGTATACCACATCCTTCCAATTCACTCTATTCCTTGCACGTCTTTCACCCTCCTCCATGTTCAGGCCCTGATCACTCAAAATCTTTTTCACTCCATCTTTCCACCTCCAATTTGGTCTCCCACTTCTCCTCGTTCCCTCCACCTCTGACACACATATCCTCTTGGTCAATCTTTCCTCACTCATTCTCTCCATGTGACCAAACCATTTCAAAACACCCTCTTCTGCTCTCTCAACCACAATCTTTTTATTAACACACATCTCTCTTACCCTATTACTACTTACTCGATCAAACTATCTCACACCACATATTGTCCTCAAAAATCTCATTTCCAGCACATCCACCCTCCTGCGCACAACTCAGTCCATAGCCCATGCCTCGCAACCATACAACATTGTTGGAACCACTATTTCTTCAAACATACCCATTTTTGCTTTCCGAGATAATGTTCTCGACTTCCAAACATTCTTCAAGGCTTCCAGAATTATCGCCCCCTCCCCCACCCTATGATTCATTTCCGCTTCCATGGTTCCATCCGCTGCCAAATCCACTCCCAGATATCTGAAACACTTCACTTCCTCCAGTTTTTCTCCATTCAAACTTACCTCCCAATTGACTTGACCCTCAATCCTACTGTACCTAATAACCTTGCTCTTATTCACATTTACTCTTAACTTTCTTCTTTCACACACTTTACCAGTCACCAGCTTCTGCAGTTTCTCACATGAATCAGCCACCAGCGCTGTATCATCACCGAACAACAACTGACTCACTTCCAAAGCTCTCTCATCCACAACAGACTGCATACTTGCCCCTCTTTCCAAAACTCTTGCATTCACCTCCCTAACAACCCCATCCATAAACAAATTAAACAACCATGGAGACATCACACACCCCTGCCGCAAACCTACATTCACTGAGAACCAATCACTTTCCTCTCTTCCTACACGTACACATGCTTTACATCCTCGATAAAAACTTTTCACTGCTTCTAACATCTTGCCTACATTCCACAGAGCATCTCTATCAACTCCATCATATGCCTTCTCCAGATCCATAAATGCTACATACAAATCCATTTGCTTTTCTAAGTATTTCTCACATACATTCTTCAAAGCAAACACCTGATCCACACATCCTCTACCAATTCTGAAACCACACTGCTCTTCCCCAATCTGATGCTCTGCACATGCCTTCACAATCTCAATCAATACCCTCCCATATAATTTACCAGGAATACTCAACAAACTTATTCCTCTGTAATTTGAGCACTCACCCTTATCCCCTTTGCCTTTGTACAATAGCACTATGCAAGCATTCTGCCAATCCTCAGGCACCTCACCATGAATCATACATGTATTAAATAACCTTACCAACCAGTCAACAATACAGTCACCCCCTTTTTTCAATAAATGCCACTGCAATACCATCCAAACCTGCTGCCTTGCCGGCTTTCATCTTCCGCAAAGCTTTTACTACCTCTTCTCTGTTTAGCAAATAATTTTCTCTAACCCTTTCACTTTGCACGCCACCTCGACCAAAACACCCTATATCTGCCACTCTATCATCAAACACATTCAACAAACCTTCAAAATACTAACTCCATCTCCTTATCACATCACCGCTACTTGTTATCACCTCCCCATTAGCCCCCTTCACGGAAGTTCCCATTTGCTCCCTTGTCTTACGCACTTTATTTATCTCCCTCCAGAACATCTTTTTATTCTCCCTAAAATTTAATGATACTCTCTCACCCCAACTCTCATTTGCCCTCTTTTTTATCTCTTGCACTGCACCTTTCTCGTGACCTCCTGCCTCTTTCTTTTATACATCTCCCACTCATCTGCATTTTTTCTCTGCAAAAATCGTCCAAATGCCTCTCTCTTCTCTTTCACTAATAATCTTACTTCTTCATCCCACCACTCACTACCCTTTCTAATCAACCCACCTCCCACGCTTCTCATGCCACAAGCATCTTTTGCGGAAGCCATCACTGCTTCCCTAAATACATCCCATTCCTCACCCACTACCCTTACCTCCTTTGTTCTTACCTTTTTCCATTCTATACTCAGTCTCTCCTGGTACTTCCTCACACAAGTGTCCTTCCCAAGCTCGCTTACTCTCACCACCCTCTTCACCCCAACATTCACTCTTCTTTTCTGAAAACCCATACAAATCTTCACCTTCGCCTACACAAGATAATGATCAGACATCCCTCCAGTTACACCTCTCAGCACATTAACATCCAAAAGTCTCTCTTTCGCGCGCCTGTCAATTAACGCGTAATCCAATAACGCTCTCTGGCCATCTCTCCCTACTTACATACGTATACTTATGTATATCTCGCTTTTTAAACTAGGTAATCCCAATCACCAGTCCTTTTTCAGCACATAAATCTACAAGCTCTTCACAATTTCCATTTACAACACTGAACACCTCATGCATACCAATTATTCCCTCAACTGCCACATTACCAACCTTTTCATTAAAATCACCTATTACTATAACCCGGTCTCGTGCATCAAAACCCCTAACACACTCAATCAGCTGCTCCCAAAACACTTGCTTCTTATGATCTTTCTTCTCATGCCCAGGTTCATATGCACTAATAATCACCTATCTCTCTCCTTCAACTTTCAGTTTTACCTATATCAATCTAGAATTTACTTTCTTACATTCTATCACATACTCCCACAACTCCTGTTTCAGGAGTACTGCTACTCCTTCCTTTGCTCTTGTCCTCTCACTAACCCCTGACTTTACCCCCAAGACATTCCCAAACCACTCTTCCCCTTTACCCTTGAGCTTCGTTTCACTCAGAGCCAAAACATCCAGGTTCCTTTTCTGAAACGTACTACCTATCTCTCCTTTTTTCACATCTTGGTTACATCCACACACATTTAGACACCCCAATCTGAGCCTACGAGGAGGATGCGCACTCCCCGCGTGACTCCTTCTTCTGTTTCCCATTTTAGAAAGTTGAAATACAAGGAGGGGAGGATTTCTGGCCCCCCGCTCCCGTGGGAAGTATTCTTTCTCCCCTATCCCCAGGGATACACACCAGGTCCTAGGGTAGGATCATCAGCTGGGTGGAGTGTGGTTCGGCGGCCGAGACCATGATTCGATTCTCTGCGGTTTTGATCCCAGGTCAACCGTGTGTGCCTTACGGTCAAGTGACACTACCCACTGCTCAACGAAGGTCAATATTTGTCTATTTTCATTTCTTACTTCTCCTCCGTCCTGATTGCTACATGTTTATGTATTTCTCGGAGGCTGATGAGTGATAGTAAATAAGAAAAAAGCTGTGTGTGTGTGTGTGTGTGTGTGTGTGTGTGTGTGTGTGTGTGTGTGTGTGTGTGTGTGTGTTAGAGGTTCAAAGCTCCGTGAAGACTAAAGTTAGAAACGTGAAATATTGTATACACACCTAGGTGACCCACCCTAGGGTAAGCATTGGTATTATTTCTAAAACTGATGAAACTGACAGAAAAATATACGTATTTAACATCATTAAATAGTTGGTCTATTTATTATTGTTATCCCTAGAATTATTACAGCAAGGACCATATTCTTTGAAAGAGAAATTTTATAATTAAAAGAAAACGAAGTTTTAAGGATAAACGTTAGAATGATATGTATATATATATTTCCTCTGATGCTGGGGTACGAAACCACTTACCACTGGGACACCATAACACCTGCCACTAGGACACAACACTACGTAATACTGTGACACAATACCACCTGCCATTAGGATATGATAGAACCGACCAATGGGACAGAACATCAACTTCCTTGGGGACACGACACTAACTGCCATGAGGACACATCACACACTGCCACCACAACACATCACCTGCCACTGGGACACTACAATATTTTCTCCTGTCACCGAGACACGACACTGGGACACAGCAAAACCGTCTACTGGGACTTGACATTACCTAACACAGGAATTTCTCACCACTTGCCGCTGGAATACTACACAACCTTTTACTGGGACACGAAACCATCTGCCAATATGATACGACGCCACGGGCCACTGGGACACAATATCGTCTACCGCTGAAAGATGGAAGATGGAAGGACCAATCTGAATGACTAGAGAAGTGAATGATTTAAACCAAGGTATGATTACTACACTAGGGATAGCGGGGTATAAAAGGCCACACTAGAGGAGGCAGGGTATAAAGACCACACCAGAGGTGGAATGGTGTAAAGACCACACCAGGGGTGGAAGGGTATAAAGAACACGCAAGGAGTGGAAAGGTATGAATACCACACCAGGGGTGGCAGGGTATAAATGCCACATCAGGGGTGGCAGGGTATAAATGCCACACTAGTGATGGCAGGGTATAAATGCCACACCAGGGGTAACAGGGTATAAAGACCACACTAGGGATGGCAGTGTATTTTGCCACACTAACGGTGTCAGGGTATAAATGACTCGTTAGGGATGACGGGGTACGAAAGCTACACTACGGATGGCAGAGTATAAATGCCAAGCCAGAGGTGGCAGGGTATAAAGGCCACTCCAGGGGTGACACGGTATAAAGGCTATGCTTGGGATAGCAGGCTACGCCAGGGATGATAGGGTACACAGGCTACTCTGCAGGGATATAAAGGCTACGCTATGAACGACAGTGTATAAAGGCCAAGCCAGAGTTGGCAGGGTATAAAGCTACGCCAGGGGATGAGGTTATGTCTCAGTGGCAGGTGGATACCTGTCACGTCTCAGGTTTAGGTGGTGTCTCCTCACAGTGGCTGGTGTTGGTGTTCCACAGTGGCAAGAGGCGTCAAGCCTCTGCCAAGCTTGTGCCAGACGTCTGTACACACTAGCATATAACTTGAGAATAGCTACTGACTTCACCATAGATATCCCACCACATGTATTCCTGTGTTTTTCTCCTGTGCTTTGCTTATGGTAACACATCTTACTGTTTTTATGATGGTATTTCTTGGTTCATTATCTTCATGGCTTATGATGTGTCTAACAGCACAAGTAAGAGGAGCTTCTTACAGAGTTTAGTTTATGGAATGATGGAAATATTGTGATGGTAGAAAAAAGAAATATATGAAGGACATGCAGGAAAAGCATGTACAGAAAAAAATGCAGTTCGAAGATGTCAATGTCTTACGCTATGAACAACTACACATGACAGGTCGTAAAGTACAAAAGGCTCGCAGGATAATTGCGTGAGCATGAAGACAAATACATGTAAAGAAAACACATCCTCAATGTTAACCACATTCAGGATGATAGTGTAAACTGTTCGCTTCACGATTATGTGAAATATTTTCTATTACCGAATTTTCGAAAAGTTACGAACAACACGAAAAATTTAAACTAAATATAAAGTAAATGTGTACACGAAAAAGGCGTCAATCATTCTACAGCAGCAATACATGATGATCATTACCGTACATACTGACTCACCATCGGTCGCTGGCCCGGGCCATAAGGAAGAGAAGTGGTCCTGAGACAATGAGGCCAACGAGGACAGCCAGCCAGGTCCACTGGTGGAAGGGGAAGGCCAGGGACTGCCACTGGGGCAACGGAGGCTCCGTCCGGGTCATGAAACACATCATCTGTACATAGCAAATAATAGTGACTGACGACTACGTCCAATTTCAAAACAAAGGAATGTGTATATATTGATATTATAATGAAATTCTGTTTTAAAGGATTGCAGTTCCAGGCATTCATTTGTTCGATAAAACAAAATTTTGAGGATCAAGAATAGATTGATGGAAATGGAGAAGAGGAGAGGCAAGTAGGTCGAAGGATATGACAGCACCTTTCTATCTCAGGACCAGCTTTGATAAGGCTAAAGCATTACATCTTTATCCAACAAGCAAAATTGCACTGTTTAACAAGGTTGTTCAGTGAATTTACTAACAATCCAGCCGTCTTTTAAGTAGTCCTGTTATCTCTAAGTTTCCACGTCACTTATAGTTTTATCCTCTTGCCTCCTCTTAACTTCACCTCATTCATTGTTTTCAGCTTCTTATTCCTTCCTTCTGCGTTTTTTCTGTATCATTGATAACCATGGCACTACAAGTCTTTGGTGTTGGATTATGAAATCGTACTCCCATTTGGCGAAACCACTTGTAATTATCTCAGTAAATCAGGATGCTGGCTTTTTGACACCGAGACACTCGCATTGTTTGGAAACGTCCACTATGTGATCCCTGACTCGTCACTATTTTGCAGTGGCATTATGGTGTCCGTTCTCCCTTGGCCTCCATCGCCTGCCACACCGAAGGTATTCTGGCTACAGTTCTTCAGCGGGATTCACCTGGAACATTGCCACCCTCAGTCTTAAGACACAGGTTGAATTACAGCACCTAAGTCTACAAAACACAAAGCACGATCAGCGACTGCGCACTAACTAAGGACTTCGACACACCTCTCTTCTGCAGGAGCTTCGCAAGACCCGGAAACCACACAAGTCTCCCAAGGAAGGTTCAGTAAACATCTTTTACCAACATCATCGCCAGTTGTATCCTCTACCCTCACCTGACCCTCTTGTACTTAATCCATAAAAGCAATGACTTGTTACTCGTGTTTCTGTACTCCTCTCTCAGTCTCATCATTACAAAAGAAGTTAGACAAGTGATGAAAAGAACCACCACTGAATTGGTGATCCCATGGAGAATCTCAGATGTGTTTACGGCGTTAATCATCAAGCTACCATCCTTAGCCATACCATACCAGTCCTATCCTTATAAAATTGCCTTCTCCCATCCCCTTACACCCCACCAGTTATAAACCACGTTTCATTCTAATATCTTGTCTTCTGACAGGTCTACACAATATTTTGTAACCACCTCGCCCATTCAGCAGACCCTGGCATTCTACAGCCACGACCACTGTGGACACCCTTGTCCTGACCTCACGCTACCCTTCCCTTCCCGCCAGCACTGGACATCCAACCGACTGCAGCATCTACCTTGTCACCGTCCATGACTTATTACAAGAAAGAGAACAAAGAAAAGCAATGTACCTTAGGTAGCAAGGACGGCAAAAGTCTTCCGTGAGAAAAACGAGTAATTGTAATTATCTCATTAATCAACTAGAAGTAACCTCGACTGACATCAAGAGACCGCCACATACCCGGAGCGCGTACTAAGGTCCACAATAATGGGCTCGGCGGCCATCCCCAGACAATTAACGCTATCGGATCGGCCTGGCTAGGACGTCTGCCTTCGTATAGACCCAGGCATCAGTTGGTCAGTCAACCAAGACCGCACACTGGTCATCAGTTATCGAGACTCATCTAGCGTTGGGGCTCTGTGGTGCCGCATCTTCCACATGTCTTCTTCGACAGCAATACCCAAAGACAATGTAGCTTGCCAGTGCAATAGGTCCAAACTAAACTGAAATTCGCAAGGTATCCATAAACTTTAGGGATCAGAATGTTGCACAACAGGTTCAAGATGTCTAAATTTTATTGTGCAATTCAAACAGCTTGGTCAAAATGGCCCAACTATATAATGTTGGCTCATTTCCTAAGTTATCTAGATGGGTCCTGGGCTGTATCTATCATAGGATTTCAGAGCAAGAAGCAAATCACTGATATGAATTGTATTATAGTATGGTTGATTTTCATCTTCAGTGGTAAAATCAGTCACTATTTGTTCGGCCTGACGTTTGTAGTGCATGAAACACTGATAATAACTGAACGAGCTACTTATGTCTGCAGTTCTCCTGGCGAGTGAATTGGTGATGTCATCCGGGCTGTCAGTGGTGCCATCTGTCTTGATGAGTTGTGTTATGGAGGGTTGGTTGCATCTTTTTGATATTTTCTTGATTGTGGACCAGACCTGACTAAAGGGTGTCTCTATTTCACTCACAGCCACACTAGGAGTCTTCCTCTTACTTGTCTTATTCATTTTGCTCGAACAAAACTATTGGCTTTTGTTCTACTGAGAGAATTTTAAACACGTGTTGCCCCGTCTCTTAACTCCGTATGAATGTATCATGTCTTTATTCCGATGTCTGTATGCACAGCCTCGAGGGAAGGACTTGGGTGTGTGTGTATGTGTGTGTGTGTGTGTGTGTGTGTGTGTGTGTGTGTGTGTGTGTTTTCTATAGTTTCTAGGATCTTAGTATCAAAAGTATCAAATGCTCTTATTATGCAAAACAATAATGATCATATGCATGGAATATCATTCTAAATATGTTTCCCACTCCAACCAAAGTTGCAGATGCAATGCAAACGTTTTGCAAGTGCTTGTAAAATACTTCTGAAAAAGCCTTAGGCATAACAAATCCAAAGTATCATCATTGTAGGGAAGAGAACACGTACATCATATATGATAAATGATAATCAATTTTTGTTTCATTATTTGTGTACATTAAATGAAACTTATGACTTTATTACGGCTCAGTAGGACAGTAGCTTTATCTGCTGATAAGTATTACCTCAGTTCTGTAAGGAGACGTCAAGTCTGGAACCTGTAAATTGTGGCTGGATATGAACAAGTTAGCAAGTCCAATGTCAACTTCGTGCCTCTGTAACTGACCCATCAATCCATACCAAGATCCATTCTCAAGCTCCTCGCCCCACATCTCACCTAAAATGAAGAGACATCTCTGCTAAATACACGAGAAATACTATATATCAAGGTCGCATAAGACGTGATACGAATGATGACTTATGATTGTTTGATGTTTTTCTAAAGTTTACCATAAGAACAAGGTAGCATTAATCTTGTGTAATCCTTTCGGTATGCTGACATGAACCTCAAAGGAAACTACGCAGAGTATTTTGAATTCCAACACTGGTAGCCAATATGTTCTACAACATATCCCATAATGGCCTATTTTTGATGTATCCTATCATTTTGCGGTCTCGTATGAGAACTGCAATAGCCGATGTCATCAGGCGGCAGTTGCCATCTAGATGGCAAAATACTCGCGTAGACATCTTTTATATTTATTCTTTATGAAATTTCTAATATCATTTTCTATGCTTTCCTTCAGTAGGTTGAGAGATTAACTGTACAGGCATGAACTAAGTGTGGTTGCAGACCCAAGGACCTCTTCATAGATCGCTAGCACCTAAGCAAATGGCCAACATTCATATGCAGAAACAGAGAAGTGGATTATTGTATGATGGAAGATAGATGGATAGATAGATGGACGACCAAATAAACATGGAAAGGCAAATGAAGATAGAGATACTCGTAATCACATTCGTGTTTGGAGAGAGAAATAAGAAACACTGCCAGTGAACGAACTAGACAATCTGATGAAAGTATAATGTAAACTGGCAGAAGAATATCTATTTCTTTAATCGAAAATGTCTTCATGCAGCAGGAACGATCCCATCGATCATTTCTTTCCTTAAACAAAGCGTATCCTTAAAACTCGAACTTCCATTTTAGGCAAAGACTTGATTTTGTGATTAATTTTCCACTGCAATAGTCATCCATTATCATCTACTTCAATTGTAACCTCCACTTCAATCCTGTCACATACACTTATTCAATCCTGCCTCACTTAACTCTGGTAAGCCTCTTTCCCGTGCGCTAGTTTACCCATTTGGACCATCCCAACCGTGGAAACACATTTTCCCTTCATTTTCGACTGTGTAGCTAGAAGGTTGAGAGTATGACTGAGTGATCAGGTGTTGAAACACAGTCGATCGTTACGATGCAGTTGAGGACAGGATTTGCTCTAAAGTTCCTTGGAGACAATTGAAGTTCTTAATATTAGCAAATAAGAGAGATTCAATGCTCTTAGTAAAACTAATAATAACAAAAAGAATCTTAATTTGTTACCAAGGAACTTTAAAGCACATCCTTTCAGTAACCAAATAATTACATTTAGAATTATCAAGCCATGATAACATCAGAAATGTAGTTCAAAACGCATCCCGTTACCCAGGCCAGTCTCCCAGACCAACTCCCCCTTAACCAAGGACCACCCCAGACTTTTCCTTTAATGATCATATCAGTGAATTGTTTGAACCTGAGGAACGGATTGTCTCCCTGAAGCATGTGCAGCATGTAGAGAAATATATATGTTGAATAAAATTATCTAAACTCCGATTGAACTGCAATTTCACCTTCCTATATATCATTCCTGCTAACACGGGAAATGGTGAATGGTTTGAAAGAAAGAATATACATATATATATATATATATATATATATATATATATATATATATATATATATATATATATATATATATATATATATATATATATATATATATATATATATATATATATATATATATATATATACATATATGAGAGGCAAGTGTTTTGGGAGCAGCTGAATGAGTGTGTTAGTGGTTTTGATGCACGAGACCGGGTTATAGTGATGGGTGATTTGAATGCAAAGGTGAGTAATGTGGCAGTTGAGGGAATAATTGGTACACATGGGATGTTCAGTGTTGTAAATGGAAATGGTGAAGAGCTTGTAGATTTATGTGCTGAAAAAGGACTGATGATTGGGAATACCTGGTTTAAAAAGCGAGATATACATAAGTATACTTATGTAAGTAGGAGAGATGGCCAGAGAGCGTTATTGGATTACGTGTTAATTGACAGGCGTGCGAAAGAGAGACTTTTGGATGTTAATATGCTGAGAGGTGCAACTGGAGGGATGTCTGATCATTATCTTGTGGAAGCTAAGGTGAAGATTTGTATGGGTTTTCAGAAAAGAAGAGTGAATGTTGGGGTGAAGAGGGTGGTGAGAGTAAGTGAGCTTGGGAAGGAGACCTGTGTGAGGAAGTACCAGGAGAGACTGAGTACAGAATGGAAAAAGGTGAGAACAATGGAAGTAAGGGGAGTGGGGGAGGAATGTAATGTATTTAGGGAATCAGTGATGGATTGCGCAAAAGATGCTTGTGGCATGAGAAGAGTGGGAGGTGGGTTGATTAGAAAGGGTAGTGAGTGGTGGGATGAAGTAAGAGTATTAGTGAAAGAGAAGAGAGAGGCATTTGGACGATTTTTGCAGGGAAAAAAATGCAATTGAGTGGGAGATGTATAAAAGAAAGAGACAGGAGGTCAAGAGAAAGGTGCAAGAGGTGAAAAAAAGGGCAAATGAGAGTTGGGGTGAGAGAGTATCATTAAATTTTAGGGAGAATAAAAAGATGTTCTGGAAGGAGGTAAATAAAGTGCGTAAAACAAGGGAGCAAATGGGAACTTCAGTGAAGGGCGCAAATGGGGAGGTGATAACAAGTAGTGGTGATGTGAGAAGGAGATGGAGTGAGTATTTTGAAAGTTTGTTGAATGTGTTTGATGATAGAGTGGCAGATATAGGGTGTTTTGGTCGAGGTGGTGTGCAAAGTGAGAGGGTTAGGGAAAATGATTTGGTAAACAGAGAAGAGGTAGTGAAAGCTTTGCGGAAGATGAAAGCCGGCAAGGCAGCAGGTTTGGATGGTATTGCAGTGGAATTTATTAAAAAAGGGGGTGACTGTATTGTTGACTGGTTGGTAAGGTTATTTAATGTATGTATGACTCATGGTGAGGTACCTGAGGATTGGCGGAATGCGTGCATAGTGCCATTGTACAAAGGCAAAGGGGATAAGAGTGAGTGCTCAAATTACAGAGGTATAAGTTTGTTGAGTATTCCTGGTAAATTATATGGGAGGGTATTGATTGAGAGGGTGAAGGCATGTACAGAGCATCACATTGGGGAAGAGCAGTGTGGTTTCAGAAGTGGTAGAGGATGTGTGGATCAGGTGTTTGCTTTGAAGAATGTATGTGAGAAATACTTAGAAAAGCAAATGGATTTGTATGTAGCATTTATGGATGTGGAGAAGGCATATGATAGAGTTGATAGAGATGCTCTGTGGAAGGTATTAAGAATATATGGTGTGGGAGGAAAGTTGTTAGAAGCAGTGAAAAGTTTTTATCGAGGATGTAAGGCATGTGTACGTGTAGGAAGAGAGGAAAGTGATTGGTTCTCAGTGAATGTAGGTTTGCGGCAGGGGTGTGTGATGTCTCCATGGTTGTTTAATTTGTTTATGGATGGGGTTGTTAGGGAGGTGAATGCAAGAGTTTTGGAAAGAGGGGCAAGTATGAAGTTTGTTGGGGATGAGAGAGCTTGGGAAGTGAGTCAGTTGTTGTTCGCTGATGATACAGCGCTGGTGGCTGATTCATGTGAGAAACTGCAGAAGCTGGTGACTGAGTTTGGTAAAGTGTGTGGAAGAAGAAAGTTAAGAGTAAATGTGAATAAGAGCAAGGTTATTAGGTACAGTAGGGTTGAGGGTCAAGTCAATTGGGAGGTGAGTTTGAATGGAGAAAAACTGGAGGAAGTGAAGTGTTTTAGATATCTGGGAGTGGATCTGGCAGCGGATGGAACCATGGAAGCGGAAGTGGATCATAGGGTGGGGGAGGGGGCGAAAATTCTGGGGGCCTTGAAAAATGTGTGGAAGTCGAGAACATTATCTCGGAAAGCAAAAATGGGTATGTTTGAAGGAATAGTGGTTCCAACAATGTTGTATGGTTGCGAGGCGTGGGCTATGGATAGAGTTGTGCGCAGGAGGATGGATGTGCTGGAAATGAGATGTTTGAGGACAATGTGTGGTGTGAGGTGGTTTGATCGAGTGAGTAACGTAAGGGTAAGAGAGATGTGTGGAAATAAAAAGAGCGTGGTTGAGAGAGCAGAAGAGGGTGTTTTGAAGTGGTTTGGGCACATGGAGAGAATGAGTGAGGAAAGATTGACCAAGAGGATATATGTGTTGGAGGTGGAGGGAACGAGGAGAAGAGGGAGACCAAATTGGAGGTGGAAATATGGAGTGAAAAAGATTTTGTGTGATCGGGGCCTGAACATGCAGGAGGGTGAAAGGAGGGCAAGGAATAGAGTGAATTGGAGCGATGTGGTATACCGAGGTTGACGTGCTGTCAGTGGATTGAATCAGGGCATGTGAAGCGTCTGGGGTAAACCATGGAAAGCTGTGTAGGTATGTATATTTGCGTGTGTGGACGTATGTATATACATGTGTATGGGGGGGGGGCGGGGGTTGGGCCATTTCTTTCGCCTGTTTCCTTGCGCTACCTCGCAAACGCGGGAGACAGTGACAAAGTATAAAGAAAAAAAAAAATATATATATATGTATATATATACAAATTCCTATGAGTCCACGGGGAAAACGAAACACGAGAAGCTCTCAAGAGCACTTTCGTGTAATAATCACATCATCAGGGGAGACACAAGAGAGAAATATAACGGTCAGTTGATATACATCGAAGAGACGAAGCTAGGACGCCATTTGGTAAACATATATATATATATATATATATATATATATATATATATATATATACTTTTTTTTTTGCTTTGTCGCTGTCTCCCGCGTTTGCGAGGGAGCGCAAGGAAACGGACGAGAGAAATGGCCCAACCCACCCCCATACACATGTATATACATACACGGCCACACACGCAAATATACATACCCATACATCTCAATGTACACATATATATACACACAGACACATACATATATACACATGCACACAATTCACACAGTCTGCCTTTATTCATTCCCATCGCCACATCGTCACACATGGATTAACATCTCCCTCCCCCTCATGTGTGCGAGGTAGCGCTAGGAAAAGACAACAAAGGCCACATTCGTTCACACTCAGTCTCTAGCTGTCATGGAATAATGCACCGAAACCACAGCTCCCTTTCCACATCCAGGCCCCACACAACTTTCCAGGGTTTACCCCAGACGCTTCACATGCCTTGATTCAATCCATTCACAGCACGTCAACCCCGGTATACCACATCGATCCAATTTACTCTATTCCTTGCCCGCATTTCACCCTCCTGCATGTTCAGGCCCCGATCACTCAAAATCTTTTTCACTCCATCTTTCCACCTCCAATTTGGTCTTCCACTTCTCGTTCCCTCCACCTCCGACACATATATGCTCTTGGTCAATCTTTCCTCACTCATTCTCTCCATGTGCCCAAACCATTTCAAAACACCCTCTTCTGCTCTCTCAACCACGCTCTTTTTATTTCCACACATCTCTCTTACCTTTACATTACTTACTCCATCAAACCACCTCACAACACATATTGTCCTTAAATCTCATTTCCAGCACATCCACCCTCCTGCGCACAACTCTATCCATAGCCTACGCCTCGCAGCCATACAACATTTTTGGAACCACTATTCCTTCAAACATACCCATTTTTGCTTTCCGAGATAATGTTCTCGACTTCCACACATTCTTCAAGGCTCCCAGGATTTTCGCCCCCTCCCCCACCCTATGATTCACTTCCGCTTCCATGGTTCCATCCGCTGCCAGATCCACTCCCAAATATCTAAAACACTACTTCCTCCAGTTTTTCTCCATTCAAACTTGACCTCCCAATTGACTTGACCGTCAACACTACTGTACCTAATAACGTTGCTCTTATTCACATTTACTCTTAACTTTCTTCTTTCACACACTCTACCATATATATATATATATATATATATATATATATATATATATATATATATGTATATATATATATATATATATATATATTATCCCTGGGGATAGGGGAGAAAGAATACTTCCCATGTATTCCCTGCGTGTCGTAGAAGGCGACTAAAAGGGGAGGGAGCGGGTGGCTGGAAATCCTCCCCTCTCATTTTTTTTTTTTTAATTTTCCAAAAGAAGGAACAGAGAAGGGGGCCAGGTGAAGATATTCCCTCAAAGGTCCAGTCCTCTGTTCTTAACGCTACCTCGCTAACACGGGAAATGGCGAATAGTTTGAAAAAAAAAAAAAAAAATATATATATATATATATATATATATATATATATATATATATATATATATATATATATATATATATATATATATATATATATATATATATATATATTTTATATATATATATATATATATATATATATATATATATATATATATATATATATATATATATATATATATATATATATATATATATATATATATATATATATATATATATCCCTGGGGATAGGGGATTAAGAATACTTCCCACGTATTCCCTGTGTATCGTAGAAGGTGACTAAAAGGGCAGGGAGCGGGGGGCTGGAAATCCTCCCCTCTCGTTTTTTTTTTCTAAGTTTCCAAAAGAAGGAACAGAGGGAGCCAGGTGAGGATATTCCAAAAAAGGCCCAGTCCTCTGTTCTTAACGCTACCTCGCTAACGCGGGAAATGGCAAATAGTTTAAAAGAATAAAGATATATATATATATATATATATATATATATATATATATATATATATATATATATATATATATATATATATTTTTTTTTTTCTTTTTTTTTTTTTTTTATACTTTGTCGCTGTCTCCCGCGTTTGCGAGGTAGCGCAAGGAAACAGACGAAAGAAATGGCCCAACCCCCCCCCCCCATACACATGTACATACACACGTCCACACACGCAAATATACATACCTACACAGCTTTCCATGGTTTACCCCAGACGCTTCACATGCCTTGATTCAATCCACTGACAGCACGTCAACCCCTGTATACCACATGACTCCAATTCACTCTATTCCTTGCCCTCCTTTCACCCTCCTGCATGTTCAGGCCCCGATCACACAAAATCTTTTTCACTCCATCCTTCCACCTCCAATTTGGTCTCCCTCTTCTCCTCGTTCCCTCCACCTCCGACACATATATCCTCTTGGTCAATCTCTCCTCACTCATTCTCTCCATGTGCCCAAACCATTTCAAAACACCCTCTTCTGCTCTCTCAACCACGCTCTTTTTATTTCCACACATCTCTCTTACCCTTACGTTACTTACTCGATCAAACCACCTCACACCACACATTGTCCTCAAACATCTCATTTCCAGCACATCCATCCTCCTGCGCACATCTCTATCCATAGCCCACGCCTCGCAACCATACAACATTGTTGGAACCACTATTCCCTCAAACATACCCATTTTCGCTTTCCGAGATAATGTTCTCGACTTCCACACATTTTTCAAGGCTCCCAAAATTTTCGCCCCCTCCCCCACCCTATGATCCACTTCCGCTTCCATGGTTCCATCCGCTGACAGATCCACTCCCAGATATCTAAAACACTTCACTTCCTCCAGTTTTTCTCCATACAAACTCACCTCCCAATTGACTTGACCCTCACCCCTACTGTACCTAATAACCTTGCTCTTATTCACATTTACTTATATATATATATATATATATATATATATATATATATATATATATATATATATATATATATTCCCTGGGGATAGGGGAGAAAGAATACTTCCCACGTATTCCCTGCGTGTCGTAGAAGGCGACTAAAAGGGAAGGGAGCGGGGGGCTGGAAATCCTCCCCTCTCGTTTTTTTTTTTTCCAAAAGAAGGAACAGAGGAGAGGTCCAGGTGAGGATATTCCCTCAAAGGCCCAGTCCTCTGTTCTTAACGCTACCTCGCTATTGCGGGAAATAGCGAATAGTATGAAAAAAAAAAAAAAAAAAAAAAATTAATTTATATATATATATATATATATTTTTCTTTTTTTTTTTGCTTTGTCGCTGTCTCCCGCGTTTGCGAGGTAGCGCAAGGAAACAGATGAAAGAAATGGCCCAACCCACACCCATACACATGTATATACATACACATCCACACACGGAAATATACATACCTACACAGCTTTCCATGGTTTACCCCAGACGCTTCACATGCCGTGATTCAATCCACTGACAGCACGTCAACCCCGGTATACCACATCGCTCCAATTCACTCTATTCCTTGCCCTCCTTTCACCCTCCTGCATGTTCAGGCCCGATCACACAAAATCTTTTTCACTCCATCTTTCCACCTCCAATTTGGTCTCCCTCTTCTCCTCGTTCCCTCCACCTCCGACACATATATCCTCTTGGTCAACCTTTCCTCACTCATTCTCTCCATTTGCCCAAACCATTTCAAAACACCCTCTTCTGCTCTCTCAACCACGCTCTTTTTATTTCCACACATCTCTCTTACCCTTACGTTACTTACTCGATCAAACCACCTCATACCACACATTGTCCTCAAACTTCTCATTTCCAGCACATCCATCCTCCTGCGCACAACTCTATCCATAGCCCACGCCTCGCAACCATACAACATTGTTGGAACCACTATTCCTTCAAACATACCCATTTTTGCTTTCCGAGATAATGTTCTCGACTTCCACACATTCTTCAAGGCTCCCAGAATTTTCGCCCCCTCCCCCACCCTATGATCCACTTCCGCTTCCATGGTTCCATCTGCTGCCAGATCCACTCCCAGATATCTAAAACACTTCACTTCCTCCAGTTTTTCTCCATTCAAACTCACCTCCCAATTGACTTGACCCTCAACCCTACTGTACCTAATAACCTTGCTCTTATTCACATTTACTCTTAACTTTCTTCTTTCACACACTTTACCAAACTCAGTCACCAGCTTCTGCAGTTATATATATATATATATATATATATATATATATATATATATATATATATATATATATATATATATATATATCTTTCTTTCTTTGAAACTATTCGCCATTTCCCGCGTTAGCGAGGTAGCGTTAAGAACAGAGAACTGGGCCTTTGAGGGAATATCCTCACCTGGCCCCCTTCTCTGTTCCTTCTTTTTGAAAAAAAAAAAAAAAAAAAAATAATGAGAGGGGAGGATTTCCAGCCCCCCACTCCCTCCCCTTTTAGTCGCCTTCTACGACACGCAGGGAATACGTGGGAAGTATTCTTTCTCCCCTATCCCCAGGGAATATATATATATATATATATATATATATATATATATATATATATATATATATATATATATATATATATATATATATATATATATATATATATATATATATATATATATATATATATATATATATATATATATATGTTGGGTGAAGAGAGTGGTGAAAGTACGGGAGCTTGGCAAGGAGATTTGTGTGAGGAAATACCAGGAGAGACTGAGTGCAGAATCGAAAAAGGTGAGAGCAAAGGACGTAAGGACGTTAGGTTAGTGGGGGAGGAATAAGATGTATTTAAGGAAGCATTGATGGCTTGCGCCAAAGATGCCGTTCGTATGAGAAGCGTGGGAAGTGGGCAGATTAGAAAGGGTAGTGTGTGTTGGGATGAAGAAGTAAGATTATTAGTCAAAGAGAAGAGAGAGGCTTTTGGACGAGTTTTGCAGGGAAATAGTGGAAATGACTGGGAGATGTATAAAAGAAAGAGGCAGAAGGTCAAGAGAAAGGTGCAAGTGGTGAAAAAGAGGGCAAATGAGAGTTGTAGTTAGAGAGTATTATTAGATTCTAGGAAGAATAAAAAGATGTTTTGGTAGGACTGAATAAAGGGCGTAAGACAAGAGAACAAATGGGAACATCAGTGAAGGGGCAGATGGGGAGGTAATAACAAGAGGTGGTGATGAGAGAAGGAGCTGGAGTGAGTGTTTTGAAGGTTTATTGAATGTGTTCGATGATAGAGTGGCAGATATAGGGTGTTTTGGTCGAGGTGGTGTGCGAGGAATGATTTGGTAAAAATAGAAAAAGCAGCAAAAGCTTTGCGGAAGATGAAATCCGGCAAGGCAGCGGGTTTGGATGGTATTACAGTGCAATTTATCAAGAAAGGGAATGACTGTGTTGTTGACTGGTTTGTAAGGCTATTTGATGTATATATTACTCATGGTAAGGTACCTGAGGATTGGCGGAATGCATATACATTGTCATTGTACAAAGGGAAAGGGGATAAAGGTGATTCTCAAAGTATAGAGGTAATAGTTTGTTGAGTATTCCTAGGAAATTATATAGAACGGTATTGACTGAGAGGGTAAAAGCATGTACACAGCATCAGATTGGGGAAGAGCAGTGTGGTTTCTGAAGTGGTAGAGGACGTGTGGATCAGGTGTTTGCTTTGAAGAATGTATGTGAGAAATACTTAGAAAAGCCAGTGGATTTGTATGTTGCATTGATGGATCCGAAGAAGGCATATGGTAGAGTTGATTGAGATGCTCTGTGGAAGGTATTAAGAATATATGGTGTTGGAGGCAAGTTGTTAGAGGAAGCGAAAAGTTTTTATCGAGAATTTAAGGCATGGGTACGAGTAGGAAGAGAGGAAAGTGATTGGTTCTCAGTGAATGTCGGTTTGCGGCAAGGGTGCGTTATGTCTCCATGGTTGTTTAATTTGTTTATGAGGGAGTTTTTAGGTAGGTGAATGCAAGGGTTTTGGAGAGAGGTACAAGTATACTGTCTGTTGTGGTTGAGAGGGCTTGGGAAATGAGTCAATTGTTGTTCGCTGATGATAAAGCGCTGGTTGCTGATTCTGGTGAGAAACTGTAGAAGTTGGATACTGAGTTTGGTAAAGTGTGTGAAAGAAGAAAGCTGAGAGTAATTGTGAATAAGAGCAAGGTTATTAGGTACAGTAGAGTTGAGGGACTAGTCAACTGAGAGGTAAGTTTGAATGAAGAAAAACTGGAGGAAGTGAAGTATTTTAGATACACGGGAATGGATTTGGCTGTGGATGGAACCATGGAAGCGGAAGTGAGTCACAATGTAGGGAAGGAGGTGAAAGTTCTGATAGTGCTGAAAAATGTGTGGAAGGCGAGAACATTATGTCGGAAAGCAAAAATGGGTATGTTTGAAGGAATAGTGGTTCCAACAATAGTGTATGGTTGCGAGGCGTTGGCTATAGATAGAGTTTTATGGAGGAGGGTGGCTGTGTTGGAAATGAGATGTTTGAGGACAATATATAGTGTGAAGTGGTTTGATCGAGTAAGTAATGAAAGGGTAAGAGAGATGTATGGTAATAAAAAGAGTGTGGTTGAGAGAGCAGAAGAGGGTGTTTTAAAATGGTTTGGTTACATAGAGAGATTGAGTGAGGAAAGATTGACGAATAGGATATATGTGTCAGAGGTGGAGGGAATGAGAAGTGGGAGACCAAATTGGAGGTGAAAAGATGGAGCGAATAGGATTTTGAGCAATCGGGGCTTGAACAAGCAGGAGAGTGAGAGGTGTGCAAGAAATATATTGAATTGGAACGATGTGATATACTGGAGTCGACGTGCTGTCAATGGATTTAACTAGGGCATGTGAAGCGTGTGGGGGTAAACCATGGAAAGTTTTGTGGGACTTGGATGTCTAAAGGAAGCTGTGGTTTCGGTGTATTATACATGACAGCTAGAGACTGAGTGTGAACGAATGTGGCCTTTATTGTCTTTTCCTAGCGCTACTTCGCTCGCGTCCGGGGGGAGGGGGTTGTCATATTATGTGTGGCTGGGTGGCGACGGGAATGAATAAAGGCATCAAGTATGAATTATTTAAATGCTATTTCTGTATATGCCTCTGTATATATATATATGTATACGTTGAAATATATAGTCATGTATATGTGCGTGTGGACGTGTATGTATATACATGAAGTGGATGGGATGCGCCATTCTTTCGTCTGTTTCCTTGCGCTACGTCGCTAACGCGTGAGATAGCGACAAAGTATAATAAAAATGAATAACGTATATATATATATATATATATATATATATATATATATATATATATATATATATATATATATATATATATATATATATATATATATATATATATATATATATATATATTTCTTTTTTTTCTTTCAAACTATTCGCCATTTCCCGCATTAGCAAGGTAGCGTTAAGAACAGAGGACTGGGCCTTTGAGGGAATATCCTCACCTGGCCCCCTTCTCTATTCCTTCTTTTGGAAAAAAAAAAAAAAAAAAAAAAAATAAAAAAAAAAACGAGAGGGGAGGATTTCCAGCCCCCCGCTCCCTCCCCTTTTAGTCGCCTTCTACGACACGCAGGGAATACGTGGGAAAAAGGGTATATATATATATATATATATATATATATATATATATATATATATATATATATATATATTTATATATATATATATATATATATATATATATATATATATATATATATATATATATATATATATATATACCCTACCCTGAGTCAGGGATCCATTTTATCAAACAGTCCATAGGGGTAGATGAACAGCTGGGTTGACTGTGGACCGATTGCTCAAACCAGGATTTGAACCTAAGAGCCTGACCATTGGTGGCCCGTGAATGCATTTCGATCAGAAACGCTAACCGCTACACCATCGTAGTCGAAATCTAAAAAAATTTGCCGACGGCAAAAAAATCCAGTTTATATAGTCCTTCACTAACATCAATGATACAATTCTTTTTGTATTTAGTAATAGAAGATTCATTGATATTTCTCGTGGTGAAGGAGCTACACTTTATATCTGAATTGGCATTATTCCAGTCAGTATATTGGTCATAATTTCTAATATAATTCAACAAAGCATTATGTTTTTGTCCTGTTCTTATACTATGATTATGTTGCTCAAATCTATCATAAAGATCCTTACCAGTCTGCGCAACATAGAATACCCTTCGTTTTTTACAAGGCATTGTATAAAAATAGCCCACACACTTTTTTAGACTTTTTGATTAAGATGTTCTTTATAGTATTGTTGTAACTGAAGCCTATGGTTACATTAAAGAATTCAAGCAACCTGGAACTAAATTCATGATTATCACAAATAGGGAGAAGTAAAAGATCCTTGGTGTCAAGGTGAGGTTTGGGTTTAACTCTATAAGGTTATTTCTTTGACTACTTAAAAAAATTATCAGTGAAATATCTAGTATACCTTAACGTGAAGCCAATAGAATTTATCATCTTAAATTTAGTATCTGTAAATTCCAGACTGCACATATGTAATGCCCTAAGGAACATCGACTGGAATTATGTTAATGTAACTGTCATGTTGAGCTGGGTAATAATAAATATATGAGCAAACATTGGTGTGTTTTCTGTTTATGATAAACTTAAACATGTTTTTATCCATTTGGATCATACAGTCTAAGAATGGTAACATACAACTATTCTTCACTTTTACTGTAAAGTTGATGGAAGACACTAAATTCATAAGCAAAGAGGAAATGTTTGTAAATTTTCGTTTTTTGCCAGACACAAAGAACATCCTCCACATACCTAAACCAAATGCCTTATGGGGTAAGATATCCCTTAGTAATTTCGTTTCAAAGAATTCCATATAAACATTACTTAATACTAGTGAAAGATGGTTGCCCATTACCATACCATATTTCTGAGCATAACGTTCTTATATAAATTGAGATGCACAGTCTTTTATACACTATCTTATGAATTCAATAAAAACAGAACTTGAAACATGTAGATTAATAATATCCAAGACATCAACCAAATATTCTAAGAGGTCATCAACTGGAACTTTTGTGAACAACTTCATTCCTTTATCAAAATGATAAGTAACTGCTTTTAGGGCATTTATACTGAGTTTATTGTATGTTGCATCATCACATGAAAGGTCATTCAGTTTTGACAAATGATTATCCATTATCACAACTGTCTTATCCTTATCTGCTTTAGTAATATGTATATATTATCATTTTTAAATTGTTAATAGCACTGATGAACCTTTTTGGACAATTTGAAATCATTGGTTTTGAAGAACTGGGATACACTAAACCTTTACAGATGTTAACTTCATCATTAGATGATTTAACATACTTTGCTAAATCACAAAATGATCCCTCACTGTCAACAGTTAACTTCTTTTTCAGAGCAAACAAAACTTAATCCATAACCTACAGCACACAATGACTCCTTGTCAAGTTGTTTATTAGACTGATTCATCACAAAAGAAGGGTTCGTGTTCCTATTCAATCAATGTTTCCAATGAGATGGTCTAACTTATAGCTCAGGTTCCTCTAAAGACTATGCACTTCACTCTTAATCTGTTATAACAATAGTCCAACATACGGTTCTTCCATTGTATAGTTATAACCGTTCGAAAGGCGCGTCTCTTTTATCTAAAAATGCGAAAGGCCTCCTTCAGCTCACTCTTTAGTTCAATGTTTGAATGCAGTTTTGAAAATCATCAAATGGTCGACCACACAACAATGATAACCGTTCTGGCAGGATAGATCTTGGAAGTACTTGTTCATTGAGGTATCTCTGAAGGAATCCAAATCGTAACTTCAGTTTGTGGACCTTAATTACCGCTTTGGAGTAAGCAGTAACGAAGGGGAAAAGACCAGGCGAGCTTATAGAATAGTAGTGGAAGAACCGTGTGTCATTCATGCTGCAAGAGTTCACAGTGGTGCGCATAATCTAGTGTATGCAGGTATTCCAAAGGAAAATGAAACGCGATAATTTCCCAAGTGCACTGTAATGATTACATCGTCAGGGAATATACAAAAATAGGATAGAAGACGTAGAACAGCTAAGACATCATTGGTAAACAAGCATTTCTGGATGGTATTGATTGGGTTGATGTGTTCGGGTCTGGCATCATGCTTGTCATAAATCTTAACTATTTGGATAAGAAAAAATGTATCCACAAATCTAGCCTACAACAAAGCTATGCAATTTGTAGAGACCTTTAACATTGATGCTAAAATTCTTTGTGTGTTTAGTAATAGGAGATTCAATGGTATGGCTCGTGGGAACAGGTGTCAGAGTTAATAACTGAATTGGGCTTCTTCAAGTCAAAACAATGGACATAATTTCTAAAATGGTTTAACAACGCATTTTATTTTTGTTCTGTTCTTATACTATTTCATGTTGATTAAGTCTTACATAAAGATCCTTACGAGTCTGCCCAACATAAAACATATTAGAATTTTTACAAGGTATTTTGTGTTGTTATTGTTAAAAGCTATATGTACATTAAAGATTAAAGCAACCTGGCAACTAATGAAATTATCACTAAAAGGGAGAACTAAAAGTTTCTTGATATCAAGGGAAGGTTTGGGTTTAACTTTATAGAATGATTTCTTCGCAAACTTAAGGGATTTATCAATGAAACATCTAGGATGCTTTAACTTTGATCCAATAGAATGTATCATCTCATCCTCATCAATTTAGAACCTTCTATCAACTTTGCCGTAGAAATGAACAATGATTGTATGTTAATATTTCTAGATTCCATGATCCACAGTTATAGAAATATGTTTAAGTCTCGCATGTAAAGAAAACCCACAAATGTTTGTTCTTATATTCATTATTACTAAGCTCAACACTACAGAGCGAAATTATCATCATACCAGTCAATGTTCCATATGGGATTACGTACATATATGCAGTCCGGAGTTTATTGATGATGAGTTTGAGAAGATATACTGTATTAGATCCAAGTATCCTAGATCATTCATTGATGAATCCCTTAGTTGGGAAAGGAGACATTCCATACAATTAAACACAAACATCGCCTTGATACCAAGAATATTCTAGTTCTCTCTTCTAGTGATAGTTTTACATTATTTCCCATGTTGCTTAAATCCTTTAATGTAAATGTAGCCTTCAACAATAACAATACTATAAAGAACATCGTAATAAAAAGGCTATTAGAAAATTCAGCGGGTTGTATTTACACAATACACTGTATAAATAGTAATATTTCTTAAGTTGGACAGACTGGTAAGGATCTTTACATTAAACTTAAGCAACATGAATATAGTATAAGAACAGAACAAAAATCAAATGCTTTGTTTAATCGTGTTAGAAACTATGATCACTGTATTGACTGGAGTAACGCCAATTCATTTATTAACTGTAACTCCGTTACCACGAGAAATATTATTGAATCATCTATTATCAAATACACAAGTAATTACAACATTAATATTAGTGTAGGTCTACACAAAGATAGCTTTTTTGTAACCAAAATATGTGAACAGTTTCCTTTCTTGTCCACATAATAACTTTGCGCCTGTCATGATTCTAGAGCCGAACACATCAAACCGAACGCTACCATCCGGTAACGCTTGCTTACCAATGGCGTCGTAGCTACGTCTGTTCCTCTTATCAACTGAGTGTTCTATGTTTTCTATATAATTTTTTTCTCTCCCATGACGATGTGCATTTAGGAACTTAATGTGCTTCAATTTCCGTTTTTCTTTTTTCTCATTTTGCATACACTAGATCACATTCACAACTGTGACCTCCTCCAACAAGGATACCACACGGCTCTCTAGTTACTTTTCTTAAAGCTTCCTTGGTCTTTCCCTTTTCATTACTGCTCGCTCCAAATCATTAATCAAGGTCCACAGACTGAAGGTACGATTTGAATCCTTTAAGAATTGCCTCGATGAACAAGGGCTTCCAAGATCTATGTTACTGCAACTGTTTTTGTTGATGTTTGATCGACCATTTGATGATTTTCAAAACTGCATTTTATAGAAACACATTAAACTTAAGAATAGTGAGCTAGAGGAGGCCTTTCGCATTTCTAGAAAGAAGAAACGCGCCTTTCAAATGACTATAACTACACAAAGGAAGAACAGTATATTGGACTGTTGCTATAACAGGTTAGGAAGTGAACTACATACTCTTAAGAGGAAACTGAAACGTACGTTTGACCGTCTTATTGAAAACAGTGATCGGATTAAGAACACAAACGCTTCTTTGTGAAGAACCTGCTCAATAAACAACTCGACAAGGATTTATTTTGCGCCCTAAGCTATGAATTGAATTCTGTTTCCTCTAACAAAGACGTTAACTGTGTTGATATTGGAAGATTATTTTGTAATTTAGAAAAATACAGAAAATTATCCAATGGTGAAGTAAATATTTGTAACGGTTCAACGTATTCTAATTTGTCAAAACCAGTGGTTTCAAATTGTCCAAAAAGGTTTATTAGTGCTATTAATAGTTTGAAGAACTATATACACATAATATCAAAGCAGATAAGGTTAACACTGTTGTGATTATTGGAAAACTAATTATTCATGAAAAATGAATATTCTTTTATGTGATGATTCAGTATACTTTAAACACAGTAAAAAATCCCCTAGAACCAGGTATTTATCACTTTGATAAAGAACTTAAGTTGTTCTAAAGTAATCAATTTACAATTTAGTAACTTCGATTAATTTTACTGCAGAAATGGATAATAATCGTATATTACTATTTCTAGATTGCATGATTCATAGGGATAGAAACATGTTTAACTTTAGCATATACCGAAAATCCACCAATGTTTGTTCATGTATCGTTATTCCTCAGATCAACATGACTCAAAGATATATTCTATTGTATCCAAGTTAAAGTATAGAGTTAGACCCAAACCTCCCCTTAATGCCAAAAAATTTTTGCATTTTTTGGGTGATAAATTATACATTACTCCCTAGTTGCTTAGATCCTTTAATGTGAATGTAGCCCTCGGCAACAACAATACTATAAAGAACATCTTAACCAAAGAGTCAACAGGAAATTCTGCTGGCTGTATTTACAGAATACTCTGTAAAAATTGTGATATGATTTATGTTGGGCAAACTGGCAATGATCTTTATTGTAGAATTAAGCACCATAGATATAGTGTAAGAACGTGACAAGAATCAAATGTTTTGTTTAATCATGTTAGTAATTATGATTATTGTACTGACTGATGTAATGCCAATTCAGTAATTGACTGTGAATCCTTTACCACGAGAAATATCATTGGATCTTCTAGTATGAAATACACAAAGAATCGTAGCATCAATATTAGTGAAGATCTATACAAATTGGATGGCTTTGTTGTAGGCAAAGTTTGTAAACTCTTCCCTTTCTTGTCCAAATAATAGAAATTCTATGACACACCAACCCGAACACCACTACCCGGTAACGCTTATTTAACAATGGCATCTTAGCTACGTCTCTTCCATGTATATTAACTGAGGGTTCTGCGTCTTCTTATTTTTGTTTCTCCCCCGACCATGTAATCATTACACGGAAGTGCACATGGGAATATATCGTGTATCATTTTCCTGTAATATTTTTTGCATATATTAAATCACACGAGCCACTGTGACCTTTGCTATATATATATATATATATATATATATATATATATATATATATATATATATATATATATATATATATATACATATTGTAATTCGAAAACAACACTATATGTTGCATCTTTGTTCCAAATATGTTCATATGACAGACAAATGTTGGCAACTAAAGTGGCACTGATACAAAATAATGGCATTCAGTGACTTTACGATACCGTTAGATGTTTCCGTAAAATCGAGAGTCATGTTGAGGACACGGGCGACAGCTATGACTACTTCTATATCCACCCCATAGCGCAGCACAACCGTCCCGTTCTCTGCCCGATGGAGGAAGTTACATGGTTCATAGTTGAACGTTGACACCTGTGGATGAAAGGTATTTACCCTCACCATCACCATCACGCTCACACCTTTAACACCTCATTGTCAAGTGTTTTGTATATAACTGTTGATGCACTGGTACGCGTTACAACACGAACGGATGTTTGCTGTAGATCATTTATGCATTAGGAAGATTAGTGATAGAGGATAATCTGTATTCCAAGTTAAGAAATAGGTAATAATGATATAATTCTCAGCCCTTCCTTTCTCCTCCGTTTATCCCGAATAATACATATCAACTTACCTTAAGGATTGCGCCCTGCAGGTCAGAGACTTTGTCAGGGAAGAGGTCTAACTGGCGGGTGAACCTGTGGCGGTACCAGGTGTTGATACGCCTCACTCCCGGACCCCAGTACAGCTGGTTCATGTACAGCACCCACTCCCCCTCGCTGGCAGACTGTGAGATAGATCACAAGCTATAGTGCAGCTGGTTCATGTACAGCACCCAATCCCTTTCGGTTCCAGACTATGGGACAGATCATAAGCTATGGTACAGCTGGTTCAGGTAAAGAAGCGTCCACTTCCCAATAGATCCTCCTAGCTTTGCATGCTGCGACTCCATGAAACGTATTCCAGAGATAATGCATACTTTGGATGGTCATAACTAAGGCATCCAGTTGTCCATGCCGTCTAACTTTCGATAGAAATAAAACAAAAATTTCCGATATGATTTTAGCTAAACTTACCACTGACCTTTCTAGTCTTCTTCAGTTTCTTCTTTTCCTCTAATTCTCTGCTGGATTATTCAAGTCTCGGCAATAGATTAGGTATCTGACGCATGGTTTGATATATATATATATATATATATATATATATATATATATATATATATATATATATATTTTTTTTTTTTTTTTTTTTTTTATACTTTGTCGCTGTCTCCCGCGTTTGCGAGGTAGCGCAAGGAAACAGACGAAAGAAATGGCCCAACCCCCCCCCATACACATGTACATACACACGTCCACACACACAAATATACATACCTACACAGCTTTCCATGGTTTACCCCGGACGCTTCACATGCCTTGATTCAATCCACTGACAGCACGTCAACCCCTGTATACCACATCGCTCCAATTCACTCTATTCCTTGCCCTCCTTTCACCCTCCTGCATGTTCAGGCCCCGATCACACAAAATCTTTTTCACTCCATCTTTCCACCTCCAATTTGGTCTCCCTCTTCTCCTCGTTCCCTCCACCTCCGACACATATATCCTCTTGGTCAATCTTTCCTCACTCATTCTCTCCATGTGCCCAAACCATTTTAAAACACCCTCTTCTGCTCTCTCAACCACGCTCTTTTTATTTCCACACATCTCTCTTACCCTTACGTTACTTACTCGATCAAACCACCTCACACCACACATTGTCCTCAAACATCTCATTTCCAGCACATCCATCCTCCTGCGCACAACTCTATCCATAGCCCACGCCTCGCAACCATACAACATTGTTGAAACTACTATTCCTTCAAACATACCCATTTTTGCTTTCCGGGATAATGTTCTCGACTTCCACACATTTTTCAAGGCTCCCAAAATTTTCGCCCCCTCCCCCACCCTATGATCCACTTCCGCTTCCATGGTTCCATCCGCTGACAGATCCACTCCCAGATATCTAAAACACTTCACTTCCTCCAGTTTTTCACCATTCAAACTCACCTCCCAATTGACTTGACCCTCAACCCTACTGTACCTAATAACCTTGCTCTTATTCACATTTACTCTTAACTTTCTTCTTTCACACACTTTACCAAACTCCGTCACCAGCTTCTGCAGTTTCTCACATGAATCCGCCACCAGCGCTGTATCATCAGCGAACAACAACTGACTCACTTCCCAAGCTCTCTCATCCCCAACAGACTTCATACTTGCCCCTCTTTCCAAGACTCTTGCATTTACCTCCCTAACAACCCCATCCATAAACAAATTAAACAACCAAGGAGACATCACACACCCCTGCCGCAAACCTACATTCACTGAGAACCAATCACTTTCCTCTCTTCCTACACGTACACATGCCTTACATCCTCGATAAAAATGCAATTGAGTGGGAGAAGTATAAAAGAAAGAGACAGGAGGTCAAGAGAAAGGTGCAAGAGGTGAAAAAAAGGGCAAATGAGAGTTGGGGTGAGAGACTATCAGTAAATTTTAGGGAGAATAAAAAGATGTTCTGGAAGGAGGTAAATAGGGTGCGTAAGACAAGGGAGCAAATGGGAACTTCATTGAAGGGCGTAAATGGGGAGGTGATAACAAGTAGTGGTGATGTGAGAAGGAGATGGAATGTGTATTTTGAAGGTTTGTTGAATGTGTCTGATGACAGAGTAGCAGATATAGGGTGTTTGGGTCGAGGTGGTGTGCAAAGTGAGAGGGTTAGGGAAAATGATTTGGTAAACAGAGAAGAGGTAGTAAAAGCTTTGCGGAAGATGAAAGCCGGCAAGGCAGCAGGTTTGGATGGTATTGCAGTGGAATTTATTAAAAAAGGGGGTGACTGTATTGTTGACTGGTTGGTAAGGTTATTTAATGTATGTATGACTCATGGTGAGGTGCCTGAGGATTGGCGGAATGCGTGCATAGTGCCATTGTACAAAGGCAAAGGGGATAAGAGTGAGTGCTCAAATTACAGAGGTATAAGTTTGTTGAGTATTCCTGGTAAATTATATGGGAGGGTATTGATTGAAAGGGTGAAGGCATGTACAGAGCATCAGATTGGGGAAGAGCAGTGTGGTTTCAGAAGTGGTAGAGGATGTGTGGATCAGGTGTTTGCTTTGAAGAATGTATGTGAGAAATACTTAGAAAAGCAAATGGATTTGTATGTAGCATTTATGGATCTGGAGAAGGCATATGATAGAGTTGATAGAGATGCTCTGTGGAAGGTATTAAGAATATATGGTGTGGGAGGCAAGTTGTTAGAAGCAGTGAAAAGTTTTTATCGAGGATATATATATATATATATATATATATATATATATATATCCATGGGGATAGGGGAGAAAGAATACTTCCCACGCATTCCTCACGCGTCGTAGAAGGTGACTAGAGGGGACGGGAGCGGGGAGCAAGAAACCCTCCCCGCCTTGTCTTTTAACTTTCTAAAAGGGGAAACAGAAGAAGGAGTCACGCGGGGAGTGCTCATCCTCATCGAAGACTCAGATTGGGGTGTCTAAATGTGTATGGATGTAACCAAGATGAGAAAAAAGGAGAGATAGGTAGTATGTTTGAGGAAAGGAACATGGATGTTTTGGCTCTGAGTAAAACGAAGCTCAAGGGTAAAGGGGAAGACTGATTTGGGAATGTCTTGGGAGTAAAGTCAGGGGTTAGTGAGAGGACAAGAGCAAGGGAAGGAGTAGCACTACTCATGAAACAGGAGTGGTGGGAGTATGTGATAGAGTGCAATAAAGTAAATTCTAGATTGATATAGGTTGAACTGAAAGTTGATGGAGAGAGATGGGTGATTATCGGTGCATGTGCATCTGGGCATGAGAAGAAAGATCATGAGAGGCAAGTGTTTTAGGAGCAGCTGAATGAGTGTGTTAGTGGTTTTGATGCACGAGACCGGGTTATAGTGATGGGTGATTTGAATGCAAAGGTGAGTAATGTGGCAGTTGAAGGAATAATTGATATACATGGGGTGTTCAGTGTTGTAAATGGAAATGGTGAAGAGCTTGTAGATTTATGTGCTGAAAAAAGGACTGGTGATTGGAAATACCTGGTTTAAAAAACGAGATATACATAAGCATACGTATGTAAGTAAGAGAGATGGCCAGAGAGCGTTATTGGATTACGTGTTAATTGATAGGCGCGCGAAAGAGGGACTTTTGGATTTTAATGTGCTGAGAGGTGCAGCTGGAGGGATGTCTGATCATTATCTAGTGGAGGCGATGGTGAAGATTTGTAGAGGTTTTCAGAAAAGAAGAAAAAATGTTGGGGTGAAGAGAGTGGTGACAGTAAGTGAGCTCGGGAAGGAGACTTGTGTGAGAAAGTACCAGGAGAGACTGAGTACAGAATGGAAAAAGGTGAGAACAAAGGAGGTAAGGGGAGTGGGAGAGGAATGGGATGTATATAGGGAAGCAGTGATGGCTTGCGCAAAAGATGCTTGTGGCATGAGAAGCGTGGGAGGTGGGCAGATTAGAAAGGGTAGTGAGTGGTGGGATAAAGAAGTAAGATTATTAGTGAAAGAGAAGTGAGAGGCATTTGGACGATCTTTGCAGGGAAAGAGGCAGGAGGTCAAGAGAAAGGTGCAAGAGGTGAAAAAGAGGGCAAATGACAGTTGGGGTGAGAGAGTATCATTAAATTTTAGGGAGAAGAAAAAGATATTTTGGAAGGAGGTAAATAAAGTGCGTAACACAAGGGAGTAAATGGGAACTTCAGTGAAGGGGGCTAATGGGGGGGTGATAACAAGATGTGGTGATGTGAGAAGGAGATGGAGTTAGAACTCTAAATGTTTGTTGAATGTGTTTGATGATAGAGTGGCAGATATAGGGTGTTTTGGTCGAGGTGGTGTGCAAAGTGAGAGGCTTAGGGAAAATGATTTGGTAAACAGAGAAGAGGTAGTAAAAGCTGTGCGGAAGATGAAAGCCGGCAAGGCAGCAGGTTTGGATGGTATTGCAGTGGAATCTATTAAAAAAGGGGGTGACTGTATTATTGACTGGTTGGTAAGGTTATTTGATATATGTATGACTCATGGTGAGGTGCCTGAGGATTGGCGGAATGCGTGCCTAGTGCCATTGTACAAAGGCAAAGAGGATAGGAGTGATTGCTCAAATTACAGAGGCATAAGTTTGTTGAGTATTCTTTGGAAATTATATGGGAGGGTATTGATTGACATGGTGAAGGCATGTACAGAGCATCAGATTGGGGAAGAGCAGTGTGGTTTCAGAAGCGGTAGAGGATGTGTGGATCAGGTGCTTGCCTTGAAGAATGTATGTGAGAAATAATTAGAAAAGCAAATGGATTTGTATGTAGCATTTATGGATCTGGTGAAACCATAAGAGAGAGTTGATAGAGATGCACTGTGGAAGGTGTTAAGCATATATGGTGTGGGAGGCAAGTTGTTAGAAGCAGTGAAAAGTTTTTATCGAGGATGTAAGGCATGTGTACGTGTAGGAGGAGAGGAAAGTGATTGGTTCTCAGTGAATGTAGGCTTGCGGCAGGGGTGTGTGATGTCTCCATGGTTATCTAATTTGTTTATGGATGGGGTTGTTAGGGAGGTGAATGCAAGAGTTTTGGAAAGAGGGGCAAGTATGAAGTCTGTTGGGGATGAGAGAGCTTGGGAAGTGAGTCAGTTGTTGTTCGCTGATGATACAGCGCTGGTGGCTGATTCATGTAAGAAACTGCAGAAGCTGATGACTGAGTTTGGTAAAGTGTGTGAAAGAAGAAAGTTAAGAGTAAATGTGAATAAGAGCAAGGTTATTAAGTACAGTAGGGTTGAGGGTCAAGTCAATTGGGAAGTAAGTTTGAACGGAGAAAAACTGGAGGAAGTAAAGTGTTTTAGATATCTGGGAGTGGATCTGTCAGCGGATGGAACCATGGAAGCGGAAGTGAATCATAGGGTGGGGAGGGGGCAAAAATTCTTGGAGCCTTGAAGAATGTTTGGAAGTCGAGAACATTATCTCGGAAAGCAAAAATGGGTATGTTTGAAGGAATAGTGGTTCCTGCAATGTTGTATGGTTGCGAGGCATGGGCTATGGATAGAGTTGTGCGCAGGAGGGTGGATGTGCTGGAAATGAGATGTTTGAGGACAATATGTGGTGTGAGGTGGTTTGATTGAGTAAGTAATATAAGGATAAGAGAGATGTGTGGAAATAAAAAGAATGTGGTCGAGAGAGCAGAAGAGGGTGTTTTGAAATGGGTTGGTCACTTGGAGAGAATGGGTGAGGAAAGATTGACCAAGAGGATATATGTGTCAGAGGTGAAGGGAACGAGGAGAAGTGGGAGACCAAATTGGAGGTGGAAAGATGGAGTGAAAAAGATTTTGAGTGATCGGGGCCTGAACATGCAGGAGGATGAAAGGCGTGCAAGGAATAGAGTGAATTGGAACGATGTGGTATACGGGGGTCGACGTGCTGGCAATGGATTGAACCAGGGCATGTGAAGCGTCTGTGGTAAACCATGGAAAGTTCTGTGGGGCCTGGATGTGGAAAGGGAGCTGTGGTTTCGGTGCATTATTACATGGCAGCTAGAGACTGATTGTGAACGAATGGGGCCTAGCGCTACCTCGCACACATGAGGGGGGAGTGGGTTGTTATTCCATGTGTGGCGAGGTGGCGATGGGAACAAATAAAGGCAGACTGTATGAATTATGTACATGTGTAAATATGTATATGTCTGTGTGTACATATATGTGTACATTGAGATGTATAGGTATGTATATTTGCGTGTGTGGACGTGTATGTATATACATGTGTATGTGGGCGGGTTGGGCCATTCTTTCGTAGGTTTCCTTGCGCTACCTCGCTAACGCGGGAGACAGCGACAAAGCAAAATAAATAAGAATATAAAATATAATATATATATATATATATATATATATATATATATATATATATATATATATATATATATATATATATATATATATTTATATATATATATATATATATATATATATATATATATATATATATATATATATATATAAATATATATATATATATGTATATATATATATATATATATATATATATATATATATATATATATATATATATATATATATATATATATATATATATATATATATATATATATATATATATATATATATATATATATATATATATATATATATATATATATATATATATATATATATATATATATATATATATATATATATATATATATATATATATATATATATATATATATATATATATATATATATATATATATATATATATATATATATTTATATATATATATATATATATATATATATATATATATATATATATATATATATATATATATATATATATATATATATATATATATATGGGAGGGTATTGATTGAGAGGGTGAAGGCATGTACAGAGCATCAGATTGGGGAAGAGCAGTGCGGTTTCAGAAGTGGTAGAGGATGTGTGGATCAGGTGTTTGCTTTGAAGAATGTATGTGAGAAATACTTAGAAAAGCAAATGGATTTGTATGTAGCATTTATGGATCTGGAGAAGGCATATGATAGAGTTGATAGAGATGCTCTGTGGAAGGTATTAAGAATATATGGTGTGGGAGGCAAGTTGTTGGAAGCAGTGAAAAGTTTTTATCGAGGATGTAAGGCATGTGTACGTGTAGGAAGAGAGGAAAGTGATTGGTTCTCAGTGAATGTAGGTTTGCGGCAGGGGTGTGTGATGTCTCCATGGTTGTTTAATTTGTTTATGGATGGGGTTGTAAGGGAGGTAAATGCAAGAGTCCTGGAAAGAGGGGCAAGTATGAAGTCTGTTGGGGATGAGAGAGCTTGGGAAGTGAGTCAGTTGTTGTTCGCTGATGATACAGCGCTGGTGGCTGATTCATGTGAGAAACTGCAGAAGCTGGTGACTGAGTTTGGTAAAGTGTGTGGAAGAAGAAAGTTGAGAGTAAATGTGAATAAGAGCAAGGTTATTAGGTACAGTAGGGGTGAGGGTCAAGTCAATTGGGAGGTGAGTTTGAATGGAGAAAAACTGGAGGAAGTGAAGTGTTTTAGATATCTGGGAGTGGATCTGTCAGCGGATGGAACCATGGAAGCGGAAGTGGATCATAGGATGGGGGAGGGGGCGAAAATTTTGGGAGCCTTGAAAAATGTGTGGAAGTCGAGAACATTATCTCGGAAAGCAAAAATGGGTATGTTTGAGGGAATAGTGGTTCCAACAATGTTGTATGGTTGCGAGGCGTGGGCTATGGATAGAGATGTGCGCAGGAGGATGGATGTGCTGGAAATGAGATGTTTGAGGACAATGTGTGGTGTGAGGTGGTTTGATCGAGTAAGTAACGTAAGGGTAAGAGAGATGTGTGGAAATGAAAAGAGCGTGGTTGAGAGAGCAGAAGAGGGTGTTTTGAAATGGTTTGGGCACATGGAGAGAATGAGTGAGGAGAGATTGACCAAGAGGATATATGTGTCGGAGGTGGAGGGAACGAGGAGAAGAGGGAGACCAAATTGGAGGTGGAAAGATGGAGTGAAAAAGATTTTGTGTGATCGGGGCCTGAACATGCAGGAGGGTGAAAGGAGGGCAAGAAATAGAGTGAATTGGAGTCATGTGGTATACAGGGGTTGACGTGCTGTCAGTGGATTGAAGCAAGGCATGTGAAGCGTCTGGGGTAAACCATGGAAAGCTGTGTAGGTATGTATATTTGCGTGTGTGGACGTGTGTATGTACATGTGTATGGGGGGGGGGGGGTTGGGCCATTTCTTTCGTCTGTTTCCTTGCGCTACCTCGCAAACGCGGGAGACAGCGACAAAGTAAAAAAAAAAAAAAAAAAAAAAATATATATATATATATATATATATATATATATATATATATATATATATATATATATATATATATTATCCCTGGGGATAGGGGAGAAAGAATACTTCCCACGTATATATATATATATATATATGAATGGAGTTGATTTACAGGAAGAGGATAGTGGTCTTGAATTTAATCATGCAGGATGAGAGAGAAAAAAGGAAAAGATGATATTGGCTTTCACATTTATCTATCAGTGTGACAGTTTCAATAGTGAGCTATTCTTTGAAGTCAGTAAAAGATCATTTAGATGACAGAGCAAGAAATATTTAGATATGATTTAGAAAAGATATGAAGAAATACTCCTCTTATAATAGAGTGGTTGGTGGATGGAATAACCTATGTGATAAATTTGTGAGTGCATACAGTATATCTTTCTCTATGGCCATACCTAGTATTTGTGGTTTCACACATGCATGTTGTATATTTTTGATGCAAGTTTCAGAAAATACTTGTAAATGGTAAATCTCAGGACCAGAAGTATACAGCTCGAGTGAGGCCCAATGGATACATCCTGGGCCACCTACTTATCTCCTCCCTTTAACTCCATTTTTCCATTATCTTTTTTCTGACATGATATTTCAGTCCTTATTTTCATGCTTGACTGCTTTTCAAAGACTGCCTAATTTCTGCTACACTGCTAAGGCTTACAATAGTAGTCAAAGTGCCAGAACTCAAGATGTATTCTGCTAGATCATGATCTTGGAAATAGTTGATGTAACTGCTCTGTGGCTAATTCAAGCCAGTGAAATACTGCAACTTGTGGAAAATTAATAAAGACTGTTTTATTTCTTAGAATCATTCTCAGCATTTCCTATGAAATTTGATTTATGATGGTAGTACTTAGATTAGCCTGATTAACCCTGATGTTTAAGAGTTTATACAATATACGTAACTGTTGAAAATGATATAGATTTTATTAACTGCTGTGTTTTTCATTTAATAATGTTGTCAGCATTATAACAAAACATTTTATATATTAACAAGATAATCATGCTTTTGAATAGCACTAAAAGCCTAGATTTGTAAAGCAGATGGTATTTTGATATAGTTTTTATTTCATATTATATTTCATCATCCATGTGATGAGTCATCACAATTTACCCATATTTTTTGATGGGTATGTAACTTCACCTCTCAACATTGTAAATATATTTAGTATTATTGTAACTTCTACCTATATACTTATTGTAGAAGCCTCCCATCACACAAATAGCTAAGTTTTCCTCTAAGAAACTGGGAGTCTTGTTCAGATGTCATAGATTACATTCTTTTGAACATTTGTTTCAGATATACAAAGGATTGATTCATCCTTTCATACAGTACTGCTATACTAGCTGAGAAAGTTTTAGCTTTGTATGATTGCTAAATGGAGTCGAGTGTAAAGCATTTGCCTCATAAACTCTCTTGGTTTGGCTTCACAACGTGACCCACTTTCCACTTGTCATAGTGTAGGTTCATTTTCCCACCTCTGTGTATATTACTTAGGTTTCTGCTCTTGAAAGTTGGCTGCTTGTTTTTCTTTACCATTAGTTAGACCAAGTAACACTTAGCAATCTAATGCATCACATAAATATTGTGTGGCCACTGGTAATTCAGAGGTGAGCTGTTGTAATATCTTCTTTCCCTATGCTGTAAAGCTTTGGAACTCTTTACCCTCTCATTTCCTTCCCAACAGCTATAGACAACGTCCCTTTTAAACCCTATCACTTTTGTTCATTGTGGCTGAGGTGTATATGATAAGAATTCATGAATTGTCCCTTATGCCACAAGGTGAGAGACATCTGTTGATGCTTGTAGTCGCATCCTGTACATTTTTACCAGATGCTGTAACCTAAATAGCTTCTATACCCATATGTCATAGATGTGTGAACAAGTTCTCTTCCCTCTCATTGTATGATAATTTGTGAAACTGACATTCTTACAATGACTCCCATCCATCTTTCCTCTGACACATGTAGTGCAATGAAAACCTGAAAAACTCCCCTGCAACATATTAAGCTTCCATAGAAAACACTTTAGCCTATTTACATGTCTTTCACCCTCATGTATGTTCAGGCCCCGATCGCTCAGAAACTTTTTCATTCCATCCTTCCACCTCCAATTTGGTCTCCTGCTTCTCCTTGTTCCCTCCACCTCTTTGTCAACCTTTCTGCACTCATTCTCTCCATGTGTCCAAACCATTTCAAAACACCATCTTCTGCTCTCTCTCAACCATACGCTTTTTGTTTCCATACATCTCTCTTACCCTTTCATTACTTACTCATACTACCTCACACCACATATTTTCCCCAAACATTTCATTTCCAACACATCCACCCTTCAAACATACCCATTTTTGTTCTCTGAGATAATGTTCTCTCTCTCCACACATTCTTCATCGCCCCCAGAACCTTTGTCCCCTCCCCCTTCCTTTGACTCACCTCTGCTTCCATGATTATATCCCTGGGGATAGGGGAGAAAGAATACGTCCCACGTATTCCCTGCGTGTCGTAGAAGGCGACTAAAAGGGAAGGGAGCGGGGGGCTGGAAATCCTCCCCTCTCATTTTTTTTTTTTTCCAAAAGAAGGAACAGAGAAGAGGGCCAGGTGAGGATATTCCCTCAAAGGCCCAGTCCTCTGTTCTTAACGCTACCTCGCTATCGCGGGAAATAGCGAATAGTATGAAAAAAAAAAAAAAAAAAAAAATATATATATATATATATATATATATATATATATATATATATATATATATATATATATATATATATATATATATATATATATATATATATATATATATATATATATATATATATATATATATATATATATATATATATATATATATATATATATATATATATATATATATATATATATATATATATATATATATATATATATATATATATATATATATATATATATATATATATATAAATATATATATATATATATATATATATATATATATATATATATATATATATATATATATATATATATATATATATATATATATATATATATATATATATATATATATATATATATATATATATATATATATATATATATATATATATATATATATATATATATATATATATATATATATATATATATATATATATATATATATATATATATATATATATATATATATATATATATATATATATATATATATATATCAAATATATGTATATATGTATATCAAATCTAGTACCTTTCTTTTGACTTTCCACCTCTTTCTTTTGTACATGTCCCAATCATTTGCATTATTTCCCTGCAAAAATCGTTAAAATGCCTCTCTCTTCTTTTTCACTAACAATCTTACTTCTTAATCTCGCAACTCACTATCCTTTCTCATCTGCCCATCTCCCAAGCCTCTCATGCCACAAGCATCTTTTGTGCCAGCCATCACTGCTTCCCTAAATACATCACATTCCTCCCCCACTCTCCTTACCTCCTTTGTTTTCACTTTTTTCCATTATGTACTCAGTCTCTCCTGGTACTTCCTCACAAAAGTGTCCTTCACAAGCTCACTTACCCTCACTACACTCTTCACCCCAACATTCTCTCTTCTTTTCTGAAAACCTCTATAAATCTTCACCTTCGTCTCCAAAAGCTAATGATCAGACATCCCTCCACTTACAACTCTCAGCACATTATTATCCAAACATCTCTCTTTCCCGCGCCTATCAAGTTTGACGTAATTCAGTAACGTTCTCTGGCCATCTCTCCTACTTACATACGTATACTTATGTATATCTCTCTTTTTAAACTAGGTATTACCAATTACCAGTCCTTTTTCAGCACATAAATCTACAAGCTCTTCACCATTTCAATTTACAACAGTGAACATCCCATGTACACCAATTATTTCCTCAACTGCCACATTACTCACCCTTGCATTCAAATCACCCATCACTATAACCCGATCTCGTGCATCAAAACTAGTAACACACTCACTCATCTGCTTCCAAAACACTTGCATCTCATGATCTTTCTTTTCATGCCCAGGTGCATATGCTCCAATAATCATCCATCTCTCTCTGTTCACTTTCAGTTTTACCCATATCAATCTAGGGTTTACTTTCTTGCACTCTATCACATACTCCCACCACTCCTGTTTCAGGAGTAGTGCTACTCCTTCCTTTGCTCTTTTCCTCTCACTAACCCCTGACTTTACTCCCAAGACATTCCCAAACCACTCTTACCCTCTTTCATTGTATATTATTGCTATTTTCCGCGTCAGCAACGTAGCGCCTGGAAGCAGGCGAAGAATGGCCCTTTCACTCATATACACATATATGTATATAAACGCCCACATGCCCACATATACATAAATATATATATATATATATATATATATATATATATATATATATATATATATATATATATATATATATATATATATATATATATATATATATATATATATACAAAGACATTACATACATACATATATACATATTCATACTTCCTTGCCTTCATCCGTATTCTGTCGCTACTCCAACTCAGAGGAAAACCGCATCACTGTCCACCTCCTTCAGTGACGCAGCGGCAGGAATACAGACAAAAAGGTCACATTCATCCACATTCTGTCTCTAACTGTCATGTGTAATTCACCGAAACCACAGCTCCCTATCCACATCTACGCCCACAGACCTTTCTATGGTTTACCCAAGACGCTTCACATGCCCTGGTTCAGACCATTGACAACACGTCGACCCCGGTATGCCACATCGTCCCAATTCACTCAATTCCTTTCACCCCTCTCAATGTCCTCTATGTTCAGGCTCCCCCATCCTTTCACCTCCATTTTGATCTCAGGCTTCTCCTTGTTCCCTCCACCTCAGACACATATATCCTCTTGGTCAGTCTTCCCTTACTCATCCTCTCCATATGTCCAAACCATTTCAACACACCTCTTCTGCTCTCTCAAATATACTCTTTTTATTTCCATGCATGTCTCTTAACCTTACATTACTTACTTGATCAAACCACCTCACACCACATGATGTCCTCAAACATTTCATTTCCAACACAGCCACCCTCCTCCGTACAAGCCTAACTGTAGCCCATGCCTCGCAAGCATATAGCATTGTTGGAACTTCTATTCCTTCAAACACACCCATTCTTCATCTCCGAGATAACGTCCTCTCCTTCCACACCTTCTTCATCGCTTCCAGAACCTTCACCCCCTCCCACTACGTGACTCACTTTCGCTTGCATGGTTCCATCCGCTGCTAAGTCCACTCCCAGATATCTTAAAACACTTCACTTCTTCCATTTTTCCTTCATTCAAACTTACATCCCAATTAACTTGTCCCTCGACCATACTGAACCTAATAACCATGCTCTTATTCACATTTACTTTTAACTTTCACCTTTCATGCACTTTTCCAAACTCAGTCACCAACTTCTGTAGTTTCTCTAACGAATCATCCACTAGAGCTGTATCATCGGCAAACAACTGACTCACTTCCCAAGTCCTCTCATCCACAACAGACTGCATACTCGCCCCTTTCTCCAAAACTCTTGCATTTACCTCCATAACCACCTATCCATAAACAAATTAACCAACCATGTGGACATCATGCACCCTACCGCAAACCGCCATTTACAGGAAACCAATCACTCTCCTCTCTTTCTACTCTTACAGACGACTTACATCCATGATAAAAACCTTTCACTGCTTCTAGCAACTTACTTTCCACAACATATACCCTTAAAACCTTCCACAAAGCATCTCTATCAACCTTATCATATGCCTTCTCCATTTGTTTTTCTAAGTATTTCTCACATACATTCTTCACAGCATACACTTGATCTATACATCCTTTACCACTTCGGAAACCACATTACTCTTCACCAATCTTATGCGCTGTACATGACTTCACCTTCTCAATCAATACCCTCTATTTTAATTACCCAGGGATACTCAACAAAGTTATACCCCTGTATATTGAACAAACACCTTTATCCCCTTTGCCTTTCCACAATTGCACCATTTATGCATTCTGCCAATCTTCAGGAACTTTACCAGGATCCATACATTCACTAAATGTCCATACCAACTAATCAATAAGAGTCATCCCCTTTTTTGATGAATTCCACTGCAACATCAACCAAACCCGCCGACTTGTTGGATTTCATCCTCCTCAAAGCTTTCACTACCTCTTCTCTATTCACAAAATCAGTCTTCTTGACCCTCTTACTTCGTACACTACCACGACCAAAATACCCTATGTCTGCCACTCTATCATCAAACACATTCAAAAATCCTTCAAAATACTCTCTCCATCTCCTCACTCCATCACTATCTGTTATCACTTCCCCCCTTGTTCCCTTCACCAATGTTCCATGTGTTGTCTTGTTTTACGCAAGTTATTCACCTCCTTCCAAAACATCTTTTTATTCTTCTTAAAATTTACTGATACTTTCTCACCGCAACTCTCATTTGCCCTCTTTTCAGCTCTTACACCTTTCTCTTGACCTCTTGCCGCTTTCTTTTATACATTTCCCATTATTTGCACTACTTCCCTGCAACTATCATGCAAACGCCTCTATTGTCCTTCATCAGCAATATTACTCTTCGTCCCACCACTCACTACCCTTTCTAATCTGCGCACCTCCCACTTTTCTCATACCTCATGCATCTTTCGTACAAGCCATCACTGCTTCCCTAGGTACATCCCATTCCTCACCCACCCCCTCACGTCATTTGTTCTCACCATTTTGCATTCTGCACTCAATCTCTCCTGACACTTCCTCATACAAGTCTCCTTTCCAAACTCAATTACTCTCACCACTCTCTTCAACCCAACATTCTCTCTTCTTTTCTGAAAACCTCCACAAATCCTCACCCTCGCCTCCACAAGATAATTATCAGACATCCCTCCAACCGCCCCTCTCAGCACATTAACATATGTGTATGTGTGTGTCTGTGTGTGTGTATGTGTGGATGTCCTTCCTCGTCTGTTTCCTGACGCTAACTCTCTAACGTGGGAAACGGTAATCATTTATGAAAAAGTAACAATGATAATAACAACAACAATAGATAGTAAAGATAGTGATGATAATAACTGTAATATCCTCTGA